>NC_133372.1:15503687-15610129 GCF_049309525.1 Garra rufa
TCATTGCCTGGTGATTCACAACTTTTTTGATTTCATTATTTGTATTTATTATAAGTCTCATGTTTGTCCTGTGTAGTCCTATTCTGCCCTCTGTTTTTAAGAAAAATCATTATATCTTTCCTTGAGCATCACAAAATATTCAGCCTGATCTCACAGCAATTCGTATGCATTTTATGAGGTGGCTAATACAGGTCCTTCTCAAAAAATTAGCACATTGTGATAAAGTTCATTATTTTCTGTAATGTACTGATAAACATTAGACTTTCATATATTTTAGATTCATTAAAACACAACTGAAGTAGTTCAAGCCTTTTATTGTTTTAATGTTGATGATTTTGGCATACAGCTCATGAAAACCCAAAATTCCTATCTCAAAAAATTAGCATATCATGAAAAGGTTCTCTAAACGAGCTATTAACCTAATCATCTGAATCAACTAATTAACTCTAAACACCTGCAAAAGATTCCTGAGGCTTTTAAAAACTCCCAGCCTGGTTCATTACTCAAAACCGCAATCATGGGTAAGACTGCCGACCTGACTGCTGTCCAGAAGGCCATCATTGACACCCTCAAGCAAGAGGGTAAGACACAGAAAGAAATTTCTGAACGAATAGGCTGTTCCCAGAGTGCTGTATCAAGGCACCTCAGTGGGAAGTCTGTGGGAAGGAAAAAGTGTGGCAGAAAACGCTGCACAACGAGAAGAGGTGACCGGACCCTGAGGAAGATTGTGGAGAAGGACCGATTCCAGACCTTGGGGGACCTGCGGAAGCAGTGGACTGAGTCTGGAGTAGAAACATCCAGAGCCACCGTGTACAGGCGTGTACAGGAAATGGGCTACAGGTGCCGCATTCCCCAGGTCAAGCCACTTTTGAACCAGAAACAGCGGCAGAAGCGCCTGACCTGGGCTACAGAGAAGCAGCACTGGACGAAAGCAAATTTTGCATGTCATTCGGAAATCAAGGTGCCAGAGTCTGGAGGAAGACTGGGAAGAGGGACATGCCAAAATGCCTGAAGTCCAGTGTCAAGTACCCACAGTCAGTGATGGTCTGGGGTGCCATGTCAGCTGCTGGTGTTGGTCTACTGTGTTTTATCAAGGGCAGGGTCAATGCAGCTAGCTATCAGGAGATTTTGGAGCACTTCATGCTTCCATCTGCTGAAAAGCTTTATGGAGATGAAGATTTCATTTTTCAGCACGACCTGGCACCTGCTCACAGTGCCAAAACCACTGGTAAATGGTTTACTGACCATAGTATTACTGTGCTCAATTGGCCTGCCAACTCTCCTGACCTGAACCCCATAGAGAATCTGTGGGATATTGTGAAGAGAAAGTTGAGAGACGCAAGACCCAACACTCTGGATGAGCTTAAGGCCACTATCGAAGCATCCTGGGCCTCCATAACACCTCAGCAGTGCCACAGGCTGATTGCCTCCATGCCACGCCGCATTGAAGCAGTCATTTCTGCAAAAGAATTCCCGACCAAGTATTGAGTGCATAACTGAACATAATTATTTGAAGGTTGACTTTTTTTGTATTAAAAACACTTTTCTTTTATTGGTCGGATGAAATATGCTAATTTTTTGAGAAATTTTGGGTTTTCATGAGCTGTATGCCAAAATCATCAATATTAAAACAATAAAAGGCTTGAACTACTTCAGTTATGTTTTAATGAATCTAAAATATATGAAAGTCTAATGTTTATCAGTACATTACAAAAAATAATGAACTTTATCACAATATGCAAATTTTTTGAGAAGGACCTGTACATACGACCTCACTAGTTTTTGGCTAAATTGTACGTATTTACAAGTTCCCAATTCGTATGAATTAGACCAAATGTCCTACACCTAACCCCGCCCCTAAACCTACCCATCACTGGGGTCTAGGCAAGTCATACAAAATAGTATGAGTGAGGTCGTACGAATTAGCCACCTTGTAAAATACGGACGGATTGCCGTGAGATAACGTTGAAATATTTGCAGTTTTCTTGCAAGACACATTAAAGAAAGCAATAAAATATTCTTTAAATGTATTTTATTACTAGTGAATTAATAAAATTGAAGTGAATCATTAAGAATTTTCCAAAAATTGCTTTTGAATTAAACTAAACACATAAAGTGAAGTAAAAACTGACTGCCCCACCAAGTTTTCAAAACGTGTGAGCATAAATTCAAAAGATGTGTTCCACCATGCAAGAGATTTATTACACCCAACAATCCCCATGAGCTATGTGTGATGTGTCTCGAGGTACAGCATGTACCTCGAGACACAGATTTTTTCACGGTGAAGCAGCTGCGCTCCCACTTGGCTCTGTTTGCGGAGGACCGAAGCCAAACGTCCCTGCCCTGTGGTGCTGGACCCGCTGCTGCTGAGGCAGAGCGCAGAGCTGGCTGATGAGCTTGGGCTGGGTCTTTCCCTTTCCCAATCCTTGGTCGCCAGTTCAGTTACTCTTAATCTGAATCTGGAAGCCTGGTCTCCAGTTTCTTCCAATTCGGCAGAAAGCATGTTACTCGGCCGGTCTAGCTCTGAGGAGATTGAGGTGGATACATCTCAACCTGCCTCCTCCTGGTCACCTGAGTATGGGGAAATTTTAGATGTCATGACCCGTGAGACCTTTAGGCTGAGCCTGGTCTGGTCAGCAGAAAAGCAGGAACACGCTCCCAGTTGTCGCCTGGATGAGCGCTTCCTAGCGGGTCATAGTACAATCTGTGGTTTGAAAATTCTAACACACAAAGTGAATTGCGCATATAATTTGGACAGAAAATTAGGCTTTGTTTGTCACTGGTCATGTGATTTCTACATTAACAACACAAGCCTCAAATTAAGGCTTCATCTGGCACTCCCATTTATTCTCGACACAAGCTACAATGCCTCGGTTCAAATGTCACATCATTACCTTTGCCTTGTCTTGTCTTCTGTTTTCTTCCTGTTTGGATTTTGCTTCTTCCGGATTTTCTACCCCCTGTGGATTTTTTGTTTTTGCATGTTTTCTTCAATAAATCTTGCTACATTTAGATTATTGTCTCATCCCATTCTTGCTCCAAAAGAAAGAATGACCAGTATGAATCTAGCAACAAAACCTGACTACAATGCAGGCTCAGAAGGATTCAATGGCGACCCTATGGATTGTCTCTGTACCATTTTTCAAAATAGGCACCTTTACAGTACCTCGACCCATCACGATGACATTCCACAGCCTTGTCCTGTCATGACTGCCACTCCAAAGCCTCGTCCTGTCATAGCTACCACTCCAGAGCCTCATCCTGTCATGGCCACCATGCCAGAACCTATTCATGACATGGCTGCCATTCCTGAGTTTCTTCCTGACATTGCCAACATTCCAGAACCACTTTGTGACATGGCTGCCATGTCCTCAGCCATCATTGGTTCCACGCTAGGGTCCTCAGCTGTCATGGCTTCCAAGTCAGAGTCTTCATCTGTCATGGATGTTGCACCTGAAGTTACCAAGGCAGTCCCAAGGCATTTGATTTCCAGTGTGATGGACCGGTGTGAGTGTCCGGCATCCCTGTGTCCTCAACGCTCTCAAACCCAGTGGTTCTCCTTCTGTCAGCTGTACTGCCCATGATGACCCTTCTTTAAGGTCACCGGGCCCACCTTGGTAGTCCCCAGCACCATCAGCTCCACTGAAGTGGTCTTAATCTCTATTTGCTTTACCTTGGTGGTCATCTACTCTGCTTTTGGGATCTTCAGTCCCGTCTACTCTGCTGAGGTGGACTTCTGCTCCACTCTTGGGATCTACATTCTTGTCTGTTCTGCCCTGGTCACCTGCTCTGCTGGCCAAGGTCTGGTCTCCAGCTCTGCCTTGGCCACCTGATGTGGCGACTCCACTGTGGTGTCCAGCTCCACTTTGGCCACCTGATCAATCTTGCCCTGTTTTTCTTGCTCTGTCGATTGATCTCTAGCCCCACCCTGGTCACCAGCTCCTCCACCATGGCTCATTGTGTACTCCAGACTCTCATTCACCTCACAGGCCTGGCCTTTTGTCCTTCCCTCTGGTCTGCCTCCACTCCACCACCCTCCTAGACTTATGTTTCTGTTTATAGAGCATCTAGAACAGGGGTCTCCAACCCTGCTCCTAAAGAGCTATTGTATTGCAGATTTCAGCTCCAAATGCAATTAAGCACACCTGAATCAAGGTGTTCAGGGCTACTTGATAATATACACACAGGGTTTGCCTTGGTGGTCATCTGCTCCACTATGGGGATCTTCGGTCCCAGCTACTCTGCTGTGGTGGTCTTCTGCTCCACTCTGGGGATCTACATTCTTGTCAGCTCTGCCACAGTCACCTGATCCGAAGGCTCTGCCCGGGTCTCCAGCTCTGCCTTGGTCACCTGATCGGCCGGATCCATCTCTGTCTCAGGGCTACTTGATACAGACAGGTGTGTTGGATATCTCAGTGGGATTTTCCTGGTTAAATAAAGAAATAATAATGGCTTACTTACAATTAATTGCCCAGCTATCAACAACTTAGCTGTGTTCCAATTCAGAGGCTGCATCCTTCGAAGGCTACATTCAAAGACTGATTGCATCACTGCTGTGTAATGAAAGCTGTCTCAATTTGAAGACTCCTCAAATGTGGGCTTGAAATGCATCCTTTGTTTCACAGGCAATGAAGGATACAACTTATGGATCCTACATGGCCTAGCCTATACTAGAATTAATTGTGCGCTGGTGACGACAGGACTGTTTTGGTCCCATAAGTCCCAAGTCTAGTGGTTCTAGCACTCCCTAGCTAGGTGGTCTTAGAGGTCCTTCTATTGTCCTATGTGCTTCCTATATCTGTGGGTCATACACACTTCCTCATCTGACTCCTCCAGTAGTAAGGCATTGGTATCCACTACCAAACCCTCAGCCATGGCCAAGAAGAACTTCCCAGAGTCCACTCTTGCTACAGAGCCTCCCAAGCTGTCTGCTTGCCCTGTTACATCCACAGAAGTTGTCTCCAAGCTCCTTGTGTTCTCTGCCTGTACTTTCACAGTCATAAAAGCCATTGCTGAACTCCTTATGTTCTCTGACTGTACTGTCACAATTCTGCTTCTTATGTGATTGCTCTTTGTTGTTTGTTAACATATTATTTTGTTTTTTAATACAAATAAAAAAGTGGTAATCAAACAAATGCATAAAATTTAAACAATTTAATTATTATTATTATCATTATTAATTTTAAATGTAATAAGCAGTTCCTTTCATTTTTGGCAAACAACAGAGGTTTACATTGTAAATTAAGACATGGATGAAAAAATGTGATATTGTCTGATAGTCCTTGAAAAATAATGTTTTTATAAACTCTGTTACTGTGAGATGTACATTATTTTCTGTCAAAATTTCTTCAAGTTAAACCAAACTTTTATTTTGGGGAGTTATAGTGAAGACCGCCTCGGGTTTCGTATGAAACCCTAGTTCCTCTAGGGAACGAGACGCTGCGTCACTCCGCTTTGGGAACGCCTCCAGCGTGCCCACGCTCTGAATCACGTGTGAAATCAGTCCAATAGAGAGTTACGTATGACGTCACGGACGGGGTGACGTCAGGAGCCAGGAAGCTATAAAGCACATGCGGTGAATGCAGCCGGCAGCTTCTGCCACCAGGAGCGCTGCAGGGATGCCAGAATTGTGGTAAGCGACGCAGCGTCTCGTTCCCTAGAGGAACTAGGGTTTCATACGAAACCCGAGGCGTTCCCCTTCGGGAACGTCGAGCTGCGTCACTCCGCTTTGGGAACGATATGCCCACGCCGCCAGAATTCCAAGCCCTGCTCTGTGTGGAGCGGGTGGAGAGAGAAGGGCGAAAGTAGCCCATGAAAAAAGGGCGAAAGTAGCCCTGAGTAATGTGCGGCCCTAGCCGTCTTAGAAGAAGGGCGAAAGTAGCCCGAATGGAGCGAGGGCCTCAGCCTCTCCCGTCAAAAAGGGCGAAAGTAGCCCTGAGTATAGTTGCTCTCAAGCATAAAGCGGCCTCAGCCGTGAATGGATACCAGCAGGGCGGAAGTAGCCCGAGTGGTGCGAGGGCCTCAGCCTCACTCGCAAGCGGGCGAAAGTAGCCCGTGGAAAAGGGCGAAAGTAGCCCAGAGTAAGGGGCGAAAGTAGCCCAGAGTATAAATGCTGCCAAGCATGACACTGCGGCCTCAGCCATGCTGGAAATAGGGCGGAAGTAGCCCGAGGTAGAGGGCGGCAGTAGCCCGAAGTAAAAAGGGGTGACAGTAGCCCCTGGTAGACGAGGGGGCCTTAGCCCACCTGAATATATGGGCGGAAGTAGCCCAGAGCAGATAGTGTCAGCTTGTCTGAAGGGCCAAAGTGGCCCGAGTGAAACGAGGGTCTCACTTGCCAACGGACGAAAGTAGCCCGTGGCGAAAGGGGCGAAAGTAGCCCGAGGTAGAGGGCGAAAGTAGCCCGTATTTAAAAGGCGAAAGTAGCCTATGGTGATAGCTCCAGCCCCCCTTGGGAAGGGCGAAAGTAGCCCAGTGTAGTTGTTGCTATCAAGCATGAAGGTGCTGTCAGAGCAAGCAAGGGCCTCGGCCATTGCAAAGAGGGCGAAAGTAGCCCGAATCAGTTGTAAGGGGAAGTTAGTTTCAAGGAGTCTGCTGGAGTAAAACACAGTTAGACAGCTCTGCTCGTAGAGGGAGCGTCAGAGAGGAGGGCCATAGAGCCCGGAGTATAGGGGAGATCCAGTTCATAGAACCTGGCAAATGTAAGCGGCGTGGACCATCCCGCAGCGTTACAGATATCTTGCAGGGGGACCCCTGACATGAATGCTTTGGACGCCGCAACTTTGCGGGTCGAGTGCGCCTTGGCTTCCATCGGAGAGGGAAGACCAGAGGACTTGTAAGCAGTTGAGATGGCATCCGTAATCCACCGACTTAGAGTCAGCTTAGAAGCTGGAAGACCTCTATTGCGAGGACCGAAACACACAAATAATTGGTCCGTCTTCCTCCACAGGGCAGCTCTGTGGACATATGTGTCCAGTGCTCGCACTGGACACATACAGTTAAGCTTCTGCTGTTCCGGTTCCGTGTATGGGGGAGGACAGAAGGCCTGAAGCACTACGGGCCGTGGCACTGCTGACGGCACCTTGGGTAAGTAGCCCGGCTTAGGGTGCAGAAACGCTTTGACCATTCCAGGGGCAAAGTCGATAAAAGAGGGGGCCACTGAAAGGGCCTGTAGATCACCCACTCTCTTAAGAGAGGAGATCGCCAGCAGAAAGGCAGTCTTAAAGGACAACAACCTGTCCGAAATTGCTTCAATAGGATCAAACGGAGGGTTGCAAAGAGCCTCAAGTACCACGGCCAGGTCCCACGTAGGGACACGTGAGCGCAACGGGGGCCTCAGCCTCAGTGCACCACGGAGAAATCGTGACACCAGGGGAAGTCTTCCAAGGGAAGTAGTACCGAAGGGAGCGTGGAAGGCATCTATGGCCGCCACGTAGCCCTTCAAAGTAGAATGAGCATTGCCAGCCGAAAGGCGGGCTTGCAAGAAGTCCAGCACTGAAGCCAACGGGCAGTGAACTGGTTCGATTTGGTGCTGCCTGCACCAGGCGACAAACATATTCCACTTCCTGGTGTACGTCTTTCTCGTAGAGGGAGCTCTGGATTGAAGGATGGTCTCAACGACCTCAGTCGAGAGACCGGAATCTAGGAGTCGTGCCCCCTCAGGGGCCACGCCCACAGCTTCCACAACTCTGGGCGAGGGTGCAGAATTGCCCCTCCTGCCTGTGAGAGGAGATCTCTCCTGACTGGGATTTCCCATGGCGGGCCGTCTAGGAGAGACCTCAGGTCTGAGAACCAGGCTCGACCCGGCCAGAACGGGGCCACCAGCAGGAGGCGAATCCCGTCCTGGCGCACTCTTTCCAGAACTCCCGGGAGCAGAGCGATCGGGGGAAATGCGTACAGGCGAAGCCTCGGCCACGCCTGTACCATAGCATCCAGACCCAGGGGAGCTGGATGACACAGAGAGAACCAAAGGGGACAATGTGTTGTCTCCTGGCTCGCAAAAAGATCCACTTGGGCTTTCCCAAACTTCTTCCAGAGGACTTCCACCACATCTGGGTGGAGTCTCCATTCCCCGGGCCTCAGCCCCTGTCTCGACAGGACGTCTGCTCCCACATTGAGATGTCCAGGGATATAAACTGCTCTGAGTGAGAGGAGCTTCCCTTGGGACCACAGGAGGATCTGGCGCGCCAGCTTGTTCAAGGGGCGCGAACGCAGACCTCCCTGATGATTGATGTAGGCGACCACTGATGTGTTGTCGGTGCGAACTAACACGTGGTGCCCTGTGAGGTCTGGTAGGAAGTGTTTTAGAGCTAAAAACACAGCACGCATTTCCAGGCAATTGATGTGCCAATTAAGATGGTGCTCGCTCCACAGACCTTGGGCTGAGTGGCCACTCATGACCGCTCCCCACCCGGTGAGCGAAGCATCTGTCGTTAGTGTTACACGACGACAAGGAGTTCCCAGCACCGGGCCTTGGGACAGAAACCAAACTTTCTTCCAAATGTTCAGGGCACGAAGGCAGCGCCGCGTGACCTTGATCAAACGGAATGGGTTGCCCCTCGGGGAGAACCCTTTGGTTCTGAGCCACCACTGTAATGGTCTCATATGCAGCAGGCCAAAAGGGATCACGTTGGACGCAGCTGCCATGAGACCGAGCAGTACTTGAAACTGCTTTACAGTGAGTGATCGGCCTTCTTTGACTCTCATGACTGCATGGAGGATTGACTTTACCCGAGCGGGAGACATTTGTGCCCGCATCGTGGTTGAATCCCAGACTACACCGAGATAAGTGGTTCTCTGAACTGGAGAAAGAACACTTTTCTTGGCGTTCAGTCTTAACCCCAGAGACTTCATATGGGCGAGAACGACATCTCGATGTCGAACCGCCAGTTCTCTCGACTTCGCTAGTATGAGCCAGTCGTCTATGTAGTTTAATATGCGGATGCCCTGGAGTCGCAGAGGAGCCAGCGCAGCATCTACACACTTGGTGAAAGTCCGGGGTGAGAGTGCTAGACCGAAAGGAAGGACTCTGTATTGGTAAGCTTTGCCCCCAAAAGCGAACCTGAGAAACTTCCTGTGTTGTGGAAGGATGGAGATATGGAAATAAGCGTCCTTGAGGTCTATTGTGACAAACCAGTCCTCGGACCTGATTTGAGAGATGACTTGCTTTATAGTAAGCATCTTGAATTTGAGTCTCAGCACTGCGCGATTGAGCAGCCTGAGATCTAGAATAGGACGTAACCCTCCATCCTTCTTTGGAACTATGAAGTAGCGGCTGTAAAAGCCGCTCTCTGTGAGATGAGGAGGGACCACCTCGATGGCCTCCTTCCTCAGAAGGGTTTCTACTTCTTGTTCCAACACCAGAGCCTGCTGAGGGGCCACGACCGTAGTGGTGATCCCCTGAAAGGGCGGCGGCCGAGCGCCGAACTGAATTTTGTAACCTCTTTTTACTGTTTGCAGGACCCATTGAGACACGTTTGGCAGAAGTTGCCACGCTGCCAAATGCTTTACTAAGGGAATCAGCCTCTCGAGGCTGACCTCTGGTGGTACTAGAGCTTGCGAGTCCCCCTGTCCCGCTACGCGAACGGGCGGATGCAGGGGGGACAAACCGCGGGAGACCGCTGCGCCCTGAAGCACCTGAGGTGGCAGGGTTAGCGAACGGATCTCCAGAGGGCACTGGGGAGATGTTACTAGCCCAGGGGGGCCTGCCCTCTGAAGCCCATAGCCACTGGCGTCAGGGCTTCTTTGCCGAGGACCTCTTCGCCTGAAGGACGGCCCTCAGGTCGTCCTTAGGCTTAGAAGCCCCCGACTTAGAGCGCCTATGGGACCCCTGATGTCGAGGAGGAGTCCGCGTAGCAACGCTCCGCTTTTGTTCTTCTCGGTACGAGGAGCGGGCACTCGGGCGGGGCTGCTCCCGTCCAGCAGCCCCAGAGCTCGAGCGGCGAGGAAGAAACCTCTGGAATGCCGCCGCTTGTTGACGAGCCTGCTGAAACCTGTCGACGACGGAGGGAACCGCGTCGCCGAAGAGGCCAGACTGCACAAGCGGGGCATCGAGCAGGACGGCCCTGTCGTGGTCTCTCATCTCCGACAGGGTCAACCAGAGGTGTCTCTCTGCGACCACCATGGCTGCCATAGACCGCCCAATGGCACGGGCGGTCTCTTTGGTGGCTCGCAGAGCAAGGTCGGCGGTACGACGCAGCTCGCTGACATCGACCGCCGCCCCGTCCTCGCCCTCATCGAACTCTTTCAACAGGTCGGCCTGGTATGCTTGCAGCACTGCCATGGTGTGAAGGCAGGCTGCGGCCTGACCTGCTGCCGAGTAGCCCTTCCCCAGCAAGGAAGATGTTGTTCTTAAAGGCTTGCTGGGGAGTGCCGAGGTCTTTAGGGACGATGCTGAACTCGGGGACAGATAGCTTGAGAGCGTCTGTTCGATTTGAGGCATCGCCCCGTAACCGTGCTCACGAGCCCCCACCACGTTGGAATATGTGAAGGCAGATTGAGCGTGAACACGGGCCGAGAATGGCTTTCCCCACGACTTCGACACCTCAGTGTGGAGGTCGGGGAAAAATGGCAGACCTCGGCGTGGAGGTGGGGCTTTTGGGCGCAGAAACCGCTCATTTAACTTTGTCGGTTTCTGCTCACCAGTCACCACGTCTGGCCAGCTGATGTTGAGCTTGGCAACAGCACGGGTGATCACCTCCATTAGCTCCTCGTACTCGAGTGGCTGGGCGGGCGTGGTCCCAGCCTGCTCGCCTACATCCATATCTCCCTCCTCAGAGGAAGATAGACGCAGCGGCGAGTGCTCCTCCTGGCGAGAAGAAACCGACGAGCGGGCTTCTACGCCAGAGAGAGGCATGGATCTGGCAGAGGAGGATGGAGAAAGGGGCTCGCCCGTCTCCAAACTCGATACCAGATCCAGTTGCGATCCCCACGAATGCAGGCGCCGCTCAGCCTCAGCCGCAGCGGGACCTGATCCGCGAGGAACGCTAGTGAGGGCTCCTTCCTCGAAAAGAGCCCTCCGGGAGCGAAGCGTGCGGAGGGGAAGCCGCAAACAATGCACACAGTCAGCCTCCTCAAAGGCTGACTGGGCATGCCTCACTCCCAAGCAAGCAACACACATAGCGTGTGTATCCTCGGCCGTGATATAACGTTGGCACGGAGGAATACACTTCTTAAAACGCTTGCTATCGCCCATCTCTATCTATGTCAACACTCAAATAAAAGTGAAGCAAACTGGCTTCAAAAAACAGTGTTAACAGACAAACAATTCACACAGAGCGCGACTGAAAGACAGAAGCTGCCGGCTGCATTCACCGCATGTGCTTTATAGCTTCCTGGCTCCTGACGTCACCCCGTCCGTGACGTCATACGTAACTCTCTATTGGACTGATTTCACACGTGATTCAGAGCGTGGGCACGCTGGAGGCGTTCCCAAAGCGGAGTGACGCAGCTCGACGTTCCCGAAGGGGAACTTTGTGTTTCTTATGTATCTGATGATACTTTTCTCAAATGACATGTTGAAATGCACATGAAGGGAACTCTCAGATCAGCACTGGAGCACCGTTCATGCAGCAGGGTGAGGTACTAGAAATAATGGGTCCCCTTTGCTTGCCCTACTACCCTGGCTGTCTCCTAGGCTTTGGGAGCCCCCTGGACTGAGAGCACTCTGTGTAACCAGCAGATTAAATTATACACGAGCAGAATGGAACAAAAATAACTTAAAGACAGCTACTCTCTCACTCCATAATTCATATAGACTAACAAAACTAGAAGAGAAATGCTTGCATTAATGTAAGCACAAATATCTGTTATACCTTAAAAGGGCTTTGTAGACTAAATCATTTGTATAATATTCCATAAGGGGGAAGAAATGCTTTAATTACATGCTAAAACAAACTTCAGTTCCAACCCTGCTCCAACACACCTGCCTGTAATTATCAAGTAACACTAAAGATCTCGATTAGCTGGTTCAGGTGTGTTTGATTAGGGTTTAAGCCGAAATCCGGAGTACAAAAGTGGACGAAAGCAGCTCCCGTTTTGTTGTATAACAATATTTTTAAGATCAAGTAGATTTTTAAGTGGTAATTTAATGAATTTAGGAATAATAGATTTTATAAAATCAAGAGTCAGTGCTATATTGTGGAGATAGTCAAGGCTCAAGTCATAGCCTCATACCTTATTACTTGAGTGTGGTGTATGTGATGAAATGAAATCCTCTAAGTAAGCTGTGTATTATTTGCGTTCTTCACTGTTCTCTGAGCCCTTCTTTAGAAAGCTAAAGCTGTTGCTATAGGCAACAAAGTTTTTCTTCATTTAGGAAGGTAGGAAATGTGTGTTTTTCCCACTTATGTTGGCCATCCATGTTATTGGGATGAAGACAATGCATGCAGACCCAGGTTCCAGTCCTGTGCTCATGACACCCTCATAGATACTGGTGGCATTCTAAAAAGGTCAATATTCTCTTGAATCAAATGCAAAATATTCATTTGTGGTTCAGGAGATCTGTGATGCAGCAAATACAAGGCAGCTACAGTACATTGTTTGTGCCCTCCCCTTTTCCTTTACACTCCTATTCCATCTTCTCTGTGTTTCCCCCTCCCCTTCCTTTTCCTCTCTCTCTCTCTTTCTTTAAATTTTTTCCTCTCTTATTCAAGTGCAGTTCTCTCTCTCAAGCATCCCACCCCCAATGTTTAGTTCCCATTTTCTGTTTTCCTCCTCCCTTCTCTGCCAGGCCTCACTTTCTTCCATCTCGCCTGCATGCCTGCTTGCTTATGTCCCTGCTAACGTTACTTAAATTTTTCATTGCCCCTCTGCTTGCTATCTTTTGCTACTCTCTTTCCTTCCTCTGCTTAGCTTGCCTGAATTCCCAGAGCAGCCCATCACTGAAGCATCTGCCAGTTTAAAAAAGGAATGGAGGAATGGAAGCTACTGTCTCTGTCAAAGAAGTATATTAACTGAGCAGAAGGCTTTTCCCTTCTGCAAGTTGACGGTCTATCAACCTGTGCAAGCATTAGGAATTCTCACTCAGAATAATTGATTACTGTTAATACTAAGCATTGTTTATATCACCCTCAGGAAATGATTGATTTGTCACTACAAAGCAAAATGTGTAGTGTTGTCTTTTTCAAAGATAAAATTTTTAGAGTTAAAAGTGTTTGAGTTAAAATTAATTGTGGAAACACAGCTATCAGGGTTACCAAGCTAGTCCCCCACGTGTATCCTTATAAATATGCTAATCAAATGAGTCTGAGTTTTATTCCTGTTGTGAGCACACAGGAAAATTATAATTTTGTTAATAAAACTATTGTCAAATACAAACAGAAACACTGTTTTGATAAAAATGTTTTGTTGTAAAGGAATTTTTATATTTTCATTGATTAAATGTATTAAATTGATTGTTATGTATTTATTTGATTACCATCACTTTTTATGATGGTAAAAGCAGAAAATCAGTCAATCAATCAATAAAACAGACAACACTATACAATATTAACACAAAACTACTACAACAAACAAAGAAATAAATAAGTAAACAAATAGATTGATGTGTTATTGGTGCTGAATGAAACTATATAAATGTGGTAAATGTAAAAACAATTAATCTCTGTGGTCCTTTACCCAGCTAACAATTAAATGCCTCTGTCTTCGGTGCATAATCTTTGGGAAATGGTAAATATATTGTACAATATGGGCTTAAAGGCTTTACAAACATAACCTTTTGAATAAAGTAATTAATTTTTTAAGATTTTACACTAGCTTAAAAGCCTTCTATTTCAAACGTACTTATGGACAACAGATTTAATAAATTTCTGATGGTAGAGACTGCAATAACTTATAAAAATCAAAGAAACTGAAATTTTACACCAAAACAACTGCATGCACTAGTGATATGATTTTTTTGATGACCAATGCCAATGCCAATATTTCAGAAAGCAGGGTGGCCAATAGTCAAATATAAATGGCAACAATCACATGGCAGCAACATTGAAGCATGCAGAAAAAGTCAAGAACAGGGGTGTTAAATTCAGTTCCTGGTGGGCCATAGCTCTGCAGAGGTACAAACTGAGCATCAGAATGGGGAAGAGAAGAGATACAAGTGTCTTTGAACTTGGCATGGTTGTTGGTGCCAGATGGACTGTTCTGAGTATTTTCGAAACTGCTGATCTACTGGGATTTTCACACACAACCATCATGGCTCACCAAAATTTGGAAAATAGAGGATTAGATAAAGCTGCCTGATCTAATGAGTTTAGATTTCTGCTGCCACACTCAGATGGTAGGATTAGGATTTGGTGTAAACAACTTGAAAGCATGGATCCATCCTACCTTGTATCAACAGTTCAAGCTGGTGGTAATGGTAGCAGCCATATCCATTTCTATAATCATGAAGGACACAATGATAATAGGATATGGTATTAGTGGACAAGGGTTTTTTGAGGAACCTTCAGTGGCAGACCTTGCATTGACATTGCTCCAATGTAGGTCAGTATAAGCATGTGATCCGCTATTATGCCTTTGTTATTATGCGCTCTGGGGGATTGTCCCCCTAGACCATGGGACCCCACGCAATTGCGGTGCCTAAACACAATACTCGGCATGGGTTAACATGTTTGATATTCAGAAGCCCAGCCCTCTTCCTGTGGGTCCCCTGTTATATGTTGACCTAGGCAACCTTTAGCAACCTGGATGGACCACACAACAACAACCACAGGAAATGACTTTGGCTGTTTCATGATGACTATTATCTGGTATGTAAGAGGAAGAGAACGAAGTGGCTTTTCATTGATTATTTTCTCAACTACATGCACTGAAGTGGGATAACCATTGCCTGAACTTTAACAGGTTCCCATGGATAAATCTCTGAAGGGACAAGACCAACATGAGTTAGGATCTCTTCCTTCAGCACACTATTGTCCTTGGCTGTGTTAAAAGTACCCTGAGACACTCCAGAAAGAGATGAAGCTACAATATCCACCCACTCACACTGGTCCTACCTCTCTCTCTCATGACGATCCATTTAAAGATGTTAAGGTATGCTACCTTATCATTGTTCTTTGAGTTTTGTCAAAAACGGATAGACCGTCTGACAAGAAATTGGAGGTGATCTGTGCACTGTGGCTTCTGTTCCCAAATGCCTCACCATTGTGCCACATTATGTCTGACAGACATTGTATTACTTTGTTAACCAGGGCATGAAGGGAAAGGGTTCCACCTGCAAGTATAACCACAAACAGAACATAAAGGGAAATGTGTCTGGCTTGTCAATCTGCCCACATTCTCCACCAATGTAGCAGAGAGACAAGACACAGTCAGTGTTGCAGTGCAAAGTTACTGAGGAGGGGACTTCATTAAGTTTAGGCAAGGGTACAATAACAAAATGGATGTACGTAAGGTGTAGTTGAGGTTATCATGGGTAGAAGTCTGGTAGAGTTAGGGAGGATGTAAATTTCCAAGGTAGGCAAGCTAAAAGAGGTAGATTTTCAAAGTGCATGGTCAGTCTGACCCTAACAGGACAGAGACAGACACGAGAGTTTGCCAGGTGACAGTGCTCAGTGATGTGTTCTTTGTGGAGTGTTAAAATAGATGCAGTGCAGGTGTGGATAATTAAGCTGCTCTGCGTGGGAACTCATCATTTCCCAGGGTGACACAGGTGTCTCTGTTGAAGGCTTACAATAACTATAAATGCAGTGTTGTAAAATGTGTTTCTGACTACCTCTATATGTGGTTTTAGTGACTGGATCACAAAATGTTTTGGACAGTGTATACATACACTTTTATTTAGCACTGTCCATTTAATCGCCTGAAATGAAACTTAATACCAGGTGTAAACAGGCTCTGACTCATTGTGCTGAATTTTGGCTATTAATGCATGGGTCTAGGGGCTTGTTTACACCTGATCACTTCATGCATTTTCTCTGATCAGACAGCTATTCGATCATGAAAGGACCAGGTGTAAATGCCCTCCAAAACGCTTTCGAGACGCATTAAAATTAAAAGTAAATGCATCTGGTTTTTGAAACCACATATGCAGATTTTACTCCTCCAAAAATATTAAAATAATAAACGTGTGAGAGCGTTTTATAGGACATATGGCAAGTTATAGTCAGATATGACAGTGCTAATGCAACAAGCATGATCCGGTTGCACACCTTGACTTATACAATGTCTCTACAAAATCGGTTCCACTAGTTCCTGTACTTGGAGGAAGATTTTCTAATAATGGAAAAAATAGGTTTAATAATTTTATATATTTCTATAATTACAAACTAATTAAGCCTGTATTTCATAAACAATTCTGGTCACTTCAGAATTAACTGTGTTCTACACCAAGCTGTACCTTATGTCTGATGCAGTGTTTAGTAGCCTATATATTGCCATTTTATCCTTTTCAACTCTTTTATTTCTCCCTTTATATTCCTTAATAATCGTTCTTGAGTATCTTTGTATTCAATATTTTGTAGCTTTTGCTACTGCTGGCTATAAGAGGGTTGTCCAGTCCTGCTCCTGGAGGGCCACTATCCTGCAGAGTTTAGAACACACTTGGACCAGCTAATCAAGATATCTAGGAACATTAGACACGTCCAAGGAAGTGTGAAGCTAAACTCTGCAGGATACTGGTTCTCCAGGAGCAGGATTTATCACAGACATTATATTAAGGTCAACCTTTTAGTTTCTGCTACCAGAGACAAAGGACTTGTCTAAATATCCACACCTGGGTCTTGGCCATTTGAGAGTGGAAGTAACAGGAAGTAAGTGCACAAGACAGTCCCAGGTCTTAAAAAACCCAGTGCCCTTAACCCACACTAAATCTAACTAAAGTAACTTTCTACTAATCCTGAAGACCTCGATTAGGTTGTTCAGGAGTGTTTGATTAGTGTTGGAGCTAAACTCTGCAGGAAAGTGGACCACAAGGGCCAGATTTGAGAACCCCTGATTTAGAATAGATCAATCTATCTGTCTTCTGAATAGGCTCCAGTGGAACGTTGTTTATCAGAACATCTGCTGATTGTTACAGACATGTTGAGGAAGGGAAAGTGGCTCACACTCTTCTCTTCAAAACTGTCCACAGTGGTTTGGTAATATTTAAGTCAGGTGATTACCAGGGCAGATTTTAAAGTTCATTTTGGTGCTCCAAACTTTTTACATTCTAGTGTTAGCTCTGAACATACCAAGACATTTTGGACAAAGCTATGCTTCCAACATTGTGAGAACACTTTGGGGAAGGCCATTTTCCATTATAGCATGCCTGTGCCACAGTGCACAAATCAAGGTCCATAAAGATGTGGTTGGATGGGCTAAATATGGAAGAACTTGACTGACCCACGCAGAAACCTTACCTCAACCCCACTGAACACATTTGATTCGAACTGCAACGAAGATTGCTAGCCAGGCCTCATCATCCAGCATCAGTGCTTGACCTCACAAATGCTCTACTGGATGAATGGGCAAAACTTTCTACAGATACACTTCCTAGAAGAGTGGAAGCTGTTATAGCTGAAAATGGGTACCAACTCCATATTAATGTCTATGTATTTAGAATAAAGTGTTAGTGAATTCCGTGTTGGTGTACTGGTCAGGTGTCCCAATACTTCTGTCCATGTAGTATGTTTGTGTGTGTATACTCACCGGCCACTTTATTAGGTACACCTTGCTAGTACCGGGTTGAACCCTGTTTTACCTTCAGAACTGCCTTAGTTCTTCGTGGCATAGATTCAATAAAATGCTGTAAACATTTCTCCGAGATTTTGGTACATATTCACATGATAGCATCACACAGTCGCTGCAGATTTGTTGGCTGCACATCCATGATGCAAATCTTCTGCTTAAGGTTTATGACATGGTGTATTATCCTGCTGGAAGTAGCCATCACAAGATGGGTACACTTGTGGTCAGGGATGAACCTGGTCAGCAACAATATTCAGGTAGGCTGTGATGTTTAAATGATTGGTAATAAGAAGTCTAAATAAAATTTTCTTAAAACTAGTACACCACCACTAGCATTTTTAATCGTTGATACAAGGCTGGGTGGATCCATGCTGTAATGTTGTTTATACCTAGACTCATCAGACAAGTTAAACATTTTCCAATCTTCTATTTTCCAATTTTGGTGAGCCAGAGCTAATTGTAGCTTTAGTTTCCTGTTCTTAGCTGACAAGAGTTGCACTCAGTGTGCTCTTCTGCTGCTGTAACCCATTGGCTTCAAGGTTCGACATGTTGTACATTCAGAGATTCTCTTCTGCATACCTCAATTGTAACAAATGGTTAAGTTATTGTTGCTTTTCTATCAGTGGATAGATTTTTTAGAAAGTGGATAGATTTTTAGCATTAAAACCATCGTAACATTGGCATTGTAACTCACACTACACAGCTAACCTACTCCGGAGCAGGTTTTATTCTGGGTGGAAGATCACAAACCAAAACTTGACCAAGCTGTAGGCAAAGTGACTCTTCTTGTATCTCTTGCACCAAATTAATGCAGTTAACAGTGAACAAATTTTAGAGACACAATTGCCCAGCTTTTGCTGGCAAATATTTATTATATATGAATTATTTATATTATATTATTCGTTATTGCATTACACATTAGCAATTATATATTTGATAGATATATTAAACATTTAATCATTATTTATTCATAATATTTAGTCATATTAAACAAATTACTATTAAATATTTAGTTTAAATTAAATATGTACATATCAATAATATGCTTTAGCATATAAAAAAAACTTTAAAAATGACTAGGCTTGCATATTTTCTTTTAACATCTTTGTTTAACATATAACTTATTAATTAAATAAGTTCAGTTAATTAAAAAATCTGGATCAGTTGACAGAGAATGTTTCTAGCATTCTTTGTGAACTTGAACACTCTACTTTGGGTTGAATTTGTTAGGCTTTGTCAAAACTCTGAAAACTCTTTTGTCTACTCTGAAACCCAGAGTTTGTTCAACAGGCCACTGGAAGTGATGTGTAGTGGGACCCTTCACACAGCTCTTAATGGACAGAAAGTTTATTTTCAGGGTTAAAAGATAAACATGCATTTTAGTTAGTTAACCAAACCTCCTCCTTCCCAGTGAGAGTGATCAGTACATCTAGGATGGAGTCTACTCTGTCTTTCTCTTTGACATAATTAAATAAGTTCTAGGATGAATGGGCTGACAGATCTCTACTGGAGGTTGAAGAAAGGGGGCTTGGGGGAAGGGAGATTTTATTATCCTGTACACTTACAACAGGGACAATCCCCCTTGAGCAGCCTGAGGTTAAATGGATTGCTCAAGGGACGTTAATGGTAGTTGAGCTCAGAGTGTCATATTAATGGATCCCTTTCAAATATCTGAACGCAGTATGACAACACAGATCTTTAACCACCCACAAGGTGTACATTTCTACTCTACTGGCCAAATCCTGTCTGCCTGTGGTTCTTTGGCATGCATTACAATTCTAGCTAAAGAGCTAATTTTGCAGAAAGGCAATGAGAGGTGAAGTTCAGGTCAGATAAGAGTCATATCCAACCTGACTCAATGTAAATTAAATGTGTGTAATTAGCAGACTGGAGTGTGAGTCTGCATTAGGAAGACTGTAAGGAAGGAAGGAAAGGAAGTGAGGTGAGGCCAAGTATGGTGACCCATACTAGGAATTTGTGCTCTGCATTTAACCCATCCAAGTGCACACACACAGTAGTGAACACACACACACCGTGAACACACACCCGGAGCAGTGGGCAGCCATTGCTGCGGCGCCCGGGGAGCAGTTGGGGGATCGGTGCCTTGCTCAAGGGACTCACCTCAGCCGTGGTATTGAGGGTGGAGAGAGTGCTGTACATTCACTCCCCCCACCTACAATCCCTGCCGGACCTGAGAATCGAACCTGCAACCTTTGGATTACAAGTCCAGCTCTCTAACCATTAGGCCACGGCTGCCCCCAGTAAGGCCCTTTCATACCAAATGCTTATATTCAACACAAACTAAATTTTGAGTGGAAACAACGCACATCTATGGAGCTATACACAAAGGTAATAGGAATTCTTCACATTGAAAGTGGGTTTTAGTAACCAGCATTAAACGTCAAGTTATTCCGTAAATAATAATAAACTAAATGATTTTGAGCACAAGGCTGAGATGACATTATTTAATTAAAGTTACAGAAAAAGAGTTTTAAAAAGTGTTTAGCACATTGTTTGCATAAAATATGCAAACATTCACACTTCTGCCTTTTGTGAGACATATAAATAGTTAATATTATGTTGTCTATATGCACATATTTACACCTACGTTAGTTTACTCCATCAGCATTCATTTACCACATTTTACATTTGCATTTTTGCACATTTAATGTTCTCACACTCACTGATCATAATCCCACTCCACTTGCGATTTTTGCACTTTTTTTTGAAAATTGCTGCCAGAACATAGTAAACAATTTACTATTCACATTTAACCTTTGCAATGCTCTTTTGTACTGTGACTTGTTTTGTGGTATTACTATGCTGTTTGTAGTCTTAAGTATCTGTGCAATCTTATCTTTTTTAATTCATACTTAGTTTATTTAATTCTTACTTCTAGTTTTTATTTAGTTCTTATTGAAATAATTTAGTTTATTTCATCTAATTTAGTCAGTAGAGTCTAGTTCAGTTTCAGAATAATTTCTTGATTGTATGTACTGAAGGAACTTTATTTACAAGCTGTATATTGCTGAAATGACAATAAAGCTGGTCTGTCTCTGAAAATCAAATACATTTTCACCAAATAAATAGTACAGCTACAAAAACATAAAAAGAGTAATTTACTGTGTATGTACAGATTCAGATGCTGATGTTCCTATCTTGGGCTTTTCTTACTAGTCTTTACACAAATTAAATGGTTATCTGGTCTGATTAGGTAAATGCAAGTATCTGAGGTGTTAACATCCACATTTTTTACTTCTTTTTTAGATGGAGATATTTATTTTTTAATCGTATCAGTTTTCTAATATCATCACATATAACTAAGAACCTATTCTGAGAAATAATCTTTTTTCTATGCTATTTAGCTTTTGTCTTCAAAGAGGAAGTTTATACAGCAATTGTCTTGTTCTCTATGTGATCTGGATACCACACCACCTGTATCATTTTTTTCACCGTAATGTTTCAAAATCATCTAGCCAAGTAGCCTATCACTTTACACTGCAATAGACACAACACAACAACAGACAATTACTTTGAAACCTCTAGCAATTACTGTTTAAAACATTTGTAATCTAATTGTTAGTAGTGACTGCATGTAATCATTTTGTATGCACATGCATTTTGCTGCATTAGGTAAGACATGCATTTATTTATTACTCAAGTTTGCTGCCATGCTGATGAAAAAATAATATTAATAATTATGTTTACTTGCACTTCAAAATGTTTTAATAGTTATACATTTGATGTTAGCATGGTTTTTTGACCATGTGTTTAAATAATAATAAAAAAAAAAATGCTGTATTGTATGACCTTTTATGTAATGTATGTCTCCAGATCGCATGAGTTTTGTTTAAGAAAAACTCTATGCAGGTGGAAATATCCCTACCTAGACTTCACAGTAACATTTTTTTCTGTACAATGCTGCAAAAATTCAGAGTTCTTCAAAATTTCTTGAATTATTTTGTATTAGTGAGGTTAAGCATGACCTATGGCAGTTCACCTTCATAAATGACTCATATTCCCTTTTTTTAGTGGTTGAAAGATGCACTTTCACTTTTTGTTGCCACAGCTGCCTGTGGAACCTTTGCTCTTAGGGTGAAATTGGTTGAATGACCTGCCCCGCACTTCTGTATATATTTTCTTTTCTAAGCATAATTTGTTAAATGATGTGTTAATGTAAAATTTTTATTGGGTGTACTATTTTTTAAAGAGTGCTGAATGTATGGTTAAGCCTTTTTATGAATCCGTATTATGCACTCTGCATATTTTCAAGGACTGATATCCATGAAGATTTGAGTTGTTAGTAATGCAGTTTTTTTTTTTTTTCATTTTTGCCTGGGTGTCATAGTAATAACTGGTAATATGGTTAGGATATTGCCAGTGATTTGATGACTGAGATCTATATTGTACAGCACAGCATTGTAGCTGAAGAAGGGGGCTTCACTAAGTGATGAAGGAAAAGTGTCAACAAAGAGCAAGATGTGTTGCAGTGATAGCTGATGGGAAAGTTGGATGAATAACGCTGGGTTATGGTCTTGGCAAGATATGAAGGATGGGAACGTGTGCTGGGACAGATTGAAATTTGGGGGCGGGGTGATTGGTACAAGAAAAAGCAGTAGTTCTGCGGCAAAAGGGTTTTTCTTTCTGCGGGCACATCAGCACTGACAAAACCACTGAGGCATGAAATGAGCGAAATAATGAAAACTTGACCCCTAATCTGACCGCTCTCATTAACTTCAGACTGGGAATCTCATGCTACAAAGCTAGAAGGCACCACCAAACACTCTCCTAACATGTTCTGGCATTGGTTCAGCAAAAACACCCCATAAAACTCTACTGCACTAACGAAAACAAACAATCTGGTGAAAAAAAGGATTCACAATGTTCCAACAGAATTACTCCTTCCTTAAAAATGGCAGCCATTAACTCAGCATAAACCTAAGGGACCCTTTGCGGCAGTGTCCTTTTAATCTCTAAAATGTTGGCAATAACAAAAAATGGGGGTGGAGGAAAGTGGGGGTATTGTACCCGTCAGGTTTTGTTATCATACTAGCAAAACTGGATATGTGATTCAACACTTGTCACTAGTAACACTATCTTTTCAAGAAGAGTTAAATTAAAGTGACTAAGCACAATGTACAGCAGGACAGTTCTTGAACACAACACTCTGGAAACCCGTAGAAGCAGGACATGACCACAAAGTAGACTTTGCTTAGACAGTTTTTAACATGCACTGAGCAGCTGAAAACCCACCACAGGTAAAGGAAGGCTGAAAAAATAGGGCATGTCTGAATGACCAGATTGTTGTCTGGTAGCACTCACAATCAGCTGTGAAAGGTGACCCCAGTTTGTGTGTATGTATCGGAACGAGTGAGTGCAGAGTAGGTCAAACAAATGCAGCCTTACCTTATCTCTCCTAGCTGCTCTCAATGGAAAGAAACAAGAGAAGAGGAACTTCCCCCAGCTAATCACTGCTGCCAGACACCAGTTCAGCCGGGCCATGGTTGCCTCCTTCTATCACTCTTTTGCTTCCTTAAAATCACCCTTTCTATTATGTGCTTATTCTCCAGGTAAATCCAAGAGCAGAGAGCTGATGGGAGGAGAGATCCCTTTAGCTGCAGAGCAGGTAGCAAGAATTACCCTACTCTTGCTTGCACACACGTTACCTTACTCAGTGGATGCTGCAGCATTCTGTCTGTCGAAGGAGGATGAGGAGGAAAGAGGGAGGGTGTGAGAGAAAAAAGCAGAAAGAGGGAGGGAGAGAGAGAGAGAGAGGAACATGCAGTGGGAAAAACTAGAAATAGCAGAGAGGCAAGTTGCTTTTGATGAGGAGGAGGTAGAAAAGGAGAAAAAGGTCTGAGAGGAAACTGAATGTGTGTGAGAGAAGAATACGCTTTGAAGAAGAAAACATTTCAGTAATTACCATGAAAAACAAGACATCACAATCTCAAAAAAGAAAATAGGATAGGAGGCAGGCTAAGACATAGAAAGAAAGGGGGAAAAGAGAGAGAGAACGCAAGAGGGAGAGTGAGTGAGGAAGCCAGATATAAAGTGAATTTCAGTCTCTGAATTCAAAGCAGATAAAGAGTACATGTCATCAGGCAGCCTCACACGCATACATGCACACAGACGCACACACAGTCTCATACAAGGCTGTACGAACAAGGGGAGACAAATAACGTGCCGTGTGCAACTGGGTTTCAGTGAAAACGTTTATGTGTGTGTTCTTTTACCTCTATATGTGTGCCTATGTGAATGCATGTGTGAGCTCTGTGTAATACGTTCTCTGGTGTCAAGTGCTCATCCAACTGCAGGTGCACCGCACCACTGCAGAGTCGCCACGCTTCACTAACAAACGTACCCTCTCACTGCATAGAGGATAGGGGGGAGGGGGGCAGGATTAGTAGAGAGCAAGCAGAGAGACAGAGAGAAAAGAGATGCCAAAAATTGCCAAGAGGAAAAAGGGAGAAATGGGGGAAGAGATACAGATGCATATTCAAATGCTCTCTATTTTTTCATTTGCCCCAACATCTTTTTTTCCCTCTATTATAGATATGCATACATTCAAAAATACAAATTCAGTGGCACTAGTGAACACCCTATCATCAGCAAGTATAGAAATCAAAAACAGAATCAAGGAAGTGGGTGTAAAAAATAAAAATTAGAAAATATATGTGATTTAGGGCTGCATGTACGCTTTTTTGCCCAGCTGCAGAATCTACTTCATCGAAGCTAAATCCATCATTAAACACAACAGACTCCCATAATCACTATGCCGCCATATTGACTGTGCTGTCACATTCACTTTGAACGTGGGGTGCTTTTTTATATGAACAGACCTTGTGCCAGATCAGAGAAACATGAATCTCCCAAGCTCCCTTGCCAATAAAGCAGCCTGTTACCATAGTCTAGATGACATGTACCACACATTTGCATTGCAGATATAATTTGATCTTATTTGCTTTGGCATAGATTTCTTGGGGGTTTTGAGAAATGTGCTTCATTAAAAGGATGAGGATTACTGAAACAAAAGTTGGGCGGAAAATGTTCATCTAATCCTGCCAATCGCAATGCAAGAGTAGGCATAAATGACTTCTTGCGTCACTCCAGTGACAGTTCCTCTGGCAGTCTTCGAGACTGCATTCTGATTTATTAACCCCTTAAACTCTGCAGCTATTTGGGGGATTTCCGCCTGCATTTGGCCTACCTAAATTCAAATGGTTCCCCTATACACATTAAAGGCTGACATTTTTTCGGGAATCCCGCGGGTCACGGGATTCCCGTGGGATTCCTGCGGGATGGGAGTCATCTTTGCTATTAATCACGGGATTGGGACGGTACAGGATAAAATATTAACGGGAGCAGACGGGAGCGGGAATCAACCAATAGGAAAGACGACAAAAAAAGAAAAAAGGAAATGTAGCAGAATAGTAGGCAGATTTTGGGACATACTACTTCGTCTTTAACGGACGTTCGGTTGCTTAGTTACCTGAATCCTGTCACTGTTTAAACTTTAAACTGCCCTGTTAGTTAACATCATCTACATTTTGTTAAATTTGATTTCCTACCATATTAGAGAGAAATGAAGAGGCACTTTCTTTCGGGAGTCTTTCATGCCGAGAACTCGTGTTTGCATAATGATGCATTTAAAAAGTTAATGACCAAACCTATCATTATAAAATTTCATAATGTTGCTGCACATGAAATATAACACGGATAACATTAAATAAATATTTTTTATCAGGTTACACATTGATTATTTATCACTTAAACCCCTTTCTCTACCTGTCCGTTGGTCGCGCATATCCGCCATGTTTGTAGTTTAACACTTTTTATTCGTGTTTGTAGTTCTAATCAAATTCTCGTTCACCTCGCAATGTGTTGTGGGCAATATTAGCCATTAGAGCATTGATCTGCACTTCAAATTCTGAAGTTAAGTAGTATAGACCATCCGGGAAACTTTGGAATACTTTTTAAAAACATAATACGATTTGGGACATACTAATTCTATTTTCGAATACTATTTAGGACGGATAGTATGCGAATTGGGACGCAGCATATAAATGTTTATAAATGTAAACTATAAATGTATTGTTTACTCAACAATAAATGAGTAAAATGCAGCTTTATATGTTGTTTGGGTTTAAACTATTGTAGACATGGTGTGTGAACTACTGTTTTTCTCCAGAAAATCTAGAAACAGGGGCTCAGCAGCTGGTCTAAAACAGGATGGGAAGCAGATAAAATCATATGTATTACCTAAACACTAAATGAAGAAAAAAATATATGGGAGCGGGAGTCATTTTAAACGGGAGCGGGATGGGAGTGGGAGTCATTTTACCAGGAGTGGGATGGGACGGGATTATTTTTTAAACTTTGGTCTGGGAGTGGGACGGGACAAGATTTCTTTCTATGGGAGTGGGACGGGACAGGAGTGAAAATCCACTCCCGTGTCATCCTCTAATACACATACAATGGAGGAAATAAAAAAAAATGGTTTCATTGTATAGAAAACCTTTTAAACTACATAATATCAGTGTAATTCTTTATAAATAACATTATATAGATTTCAAATATTACAATAAAAACAAAAAAAAACATAGGCGCTTTTTGATTTTTTTTTTTCAAAAGTTTTTTTTTGAAAGTTTGTTACTCAGGATTTAGGTGTCTCAGTTCTTTGCAAATTGTTTTGTTTGATTCCACTAGGTCTCAGGATATACCAGAAAAAATATTTTTTCATATAACAGTTTCTAATTGAAAGTTATTGAATTATAACCGAAGGGAGTCGCATTGCCCCTTTTCCCCCCCTAAAAGTGTCCTTCTGTTTCTTTGCAAAAACAGGTTTTATAAAGCACATTACCCCTTGAAATACTATTTTACTATGTACCATAGCACTTTTCATGATAATTGACTGAATTATGTTTCATTTTTATGTTTGCCTGTGTATTTACTGAAACACCTACTGTACTTTACTGTCAATATTCAATATACACTCAATACATAGCTTAGCAGATTGTTTTGGTGTCCTTTACGTTTCAAAGTAATTATAAGAATAAAACAAACCTGAATAGAAGCACTGTAATACTTATAGACGCGCTTATGAGCCGCGGATCCTCTGCTCTCCATGGAAACGGCCCGTTTTTTATTCATTTAGCGTCTATTTTGGATAATGGAGACCGCTATATTCCTCTGAGACGCATATCTCCGGTGTAAGAGTCCAAAAACTACATATCCCACAATGCCCTGCACCGTCGAAGCATCTTTTGTGACCCGGAACCTCTCCATGACACTTCTTCTTCTTCGCGTCTGGAGAGGCAGAGCTGTCATCGTTCACACCTCTGTTCAGCACTGCAGGCGGCCGGAGACTGTAACCTGATCTACTGACACGCTCTGAATGCAGCCGAAGACACACACACACACACACACACACACACACCTGTTTGAGCGGTTTAGAGCGCGTTTGGAAAGCCGCGCCCGTGCTTCGCGGAGCGCATCTGGCAAAACAATGGATTTCTCAGCAATGGAGCAACGCAGAAACGAGAAAATGGTCTTGTTTGTGGCTATTTGCGGCTAACTGAAGCAGTAGTATGTGGAGGAAAGTAATAGAATATATTATCATATTCTTCAAGTATATTCTGACATCGCGATTCAATTGAAGATTATTTGATCTGTGTTTGTCACACAATAAAATGGTCAGATTCTTGAGAATGAGCACTTTCTTGTGATATATGATTTGTCTGTTTTGAGAAAAATATAAGAAATACACATTCTTTGTAATAATTATTCACAATCGTTAGGCGGAAATTTGTGTGTGGAACAACATAAATTCTAAGCATAATTTTACTACTTTATGAATCATAAAACTAAAATTTTATTCTTCGTAAAGAGGAGACTCTAAGCTTTCAAATGAGACCATATATGGGCTGATACTATATGAGGAAGGTCATGTAAATGAAGCAGCAACATTTTGAAACACTTGGTCCGCAGAGTTTAAGAGGTTAAACAAGACAAAAATGACAAAACAAGGCACAAACACGGCCTGAGTAGTCTTTAGGACCCTGAAACTTTTTCTCTAGCTGGCCAATCTACGCCTGTTAATGCTATATATTTATTCACCATGACCTTGGATTAAAATGAATGAACCACTGCAAATAAAATAACATTAAATTATATAAAACAGCAAATGAAAATAACATGCACTTGTACTTTCTTTTAAAGGTGGGGATTCACAAATTGTCACCATTATTGCACCTGGTTACCATTCTCTGCCCTTAAAAATGTAATGTCACCCTGACATTATTATACATTTATCTCAGCACACCATGTCCTTGATATTTCTAATGAATGATAAAAACAGGTTACAGGAGTTAATTGCTGAGTACTGCCTACAGATTCATATCAGCTTTGTCTCATTGTGTTTAACCCCATTCAACGTTACATGTTTGTAGCAGGTATCATCATGCAACATGATAAACCACCACTCACAATATAATGCATACAGGTTATGTACTCATACTGAAATAGGTTCAATCTCTTGACCTGAGTATTCATCCTTCTCAAGAAAACATATATGGAGAATACATATACCCTGGATTTTTTTAACCTCACAAATAACAAAATACAATCACATTATGCCAGAGTTCTTTGCTCCTGCAGTGTCATCATAAATTTGTGTCCAACAGTTCACCTACAGAAACTGACTTGCAACTGTAAGTGACTGTTGGCTCCCTAGGATATCATATGTAAAAGTATTTGTTTTTGTGTTTTTCTAGTTCTCAGAGGATACTTAATGACTGGTAAGATCTTCATCCTCTGTATTCTTTCTTTCTTCTTGGTCCAAGGTGAGTTTCAGCTACACATCCTCTTCAACCTGTTTGTTTGTACAGTGTCCTTCTGTAGTTACTTTTCTTCCCTCTCAGGATGCTCCTTGTTTCCTTCTCTTATGTCATCTGGAGCTGTTTTGTATCCCAGTCATTCTGTTATAGGGCTGTTATTACATTCCATGGCTGGAACTCCTCTGTGTCTGCTCTAAGATTGCTCATCAGCAATCTAACTGACTCCAGTGGAACTCCATTGATGTAGTTCTATGGATATTTCGGCAGATTTCCATGAAGCACTTGTCTGTATTTGTTTTGAGTTACTATGTAAACTTTTTCCTCCAAGAAAGATCTGGACTACCTTTCTCTGTGAGATTTCGGACAAGAACTCTGCATCCTGGATACAACTCTGTGCCATGAAACTCTCTGTCATACCTCTTCTTCCTTCTGCCCCACTTTTGAAGGCATAGTTAGTGGAAACATAAGCCTGTGTGAACTAGGTAAAGTGGTCCATTAGGTGTATACTCATGGCCTCCTTTACATCTCTTTAAATGCTGAAAATCAATGTACAGTATCTCAAGGGGGTAGGTACTCAGAATGTTGGTAATTGGAGCTCTGAAAGGTTTGCCAATAAAAGTGGTTCCTGATTAAGTGAAGTGTCCGCTCCACTCCCAAATGACCCATTTCCTGGTGTAGCTGTTGGAGAACTAAATTGTGAAAACTTTTGAACAGTACCAGCTGTTTAACCCAAGATGTGTCTTTAGATACTGCAAGATGATCAGGTCCTCCTCCTGAGCTGATTAAAAGGCCTAACTGGATATTTGTGCTACAGGCAATGCATGTTTGCTGGACACAACCATGGATCACTTTTATCTCTATTTACAGACAACGCTTTCATCACACTGGAAATGACCTCACATGGACCTTCATGGGTACAGGTCTGTTTATACCTTTCTATGTTCAGAGGCATTCTGGACAACCCATTAGCATTGGCACTTTTTCCCCAGGTCTGTATTTTATTGTGAACTAAAGTCTGCTAATTACTCACCTTTGTGCCAGAGTGCAGAGTGGGAAGAATTGTCAGCTTTGGCACCTGACACCTCCTGAAGGCCAATTACCCCCTTACCTTTCATTATAGACTGCATTAATACCAATAGTAATTGCCAAGTGGGAAAGCTATTCACTTGCAGCTAATGGTGCCCAGCTTTTTAAAACCTAAAATTCCGCAGATGGTCCATGGATTGGTGAGGACCATCTACTTTTGAGTGGCAAAAACCTTAAGACATCTGAGGAACTGGTTCCATTGGGCTGGATGCCATCAGGATGTTTAGATCTAGATCTTCTGCTTATGACTTTAAGGCAGTGATCTTTGTGAGGTCCGTTGATGCCTTGGAGCCAGGTCTCATACCACTACTCTCCATCTGCTGAGCTGGAAAAAACACAGCTGGTCACCCAGCTGGCTATACTAATCATCAAAGACCAACATGACTGGGACTGCAACCTCACTTGGGGTTAGGCTGTTACAGGAAACAAGTGAAACCCCACTCCTACTTAAAAGGGTCATATGATGTTGCTAAAAAGAGCATTATTTTGTGTATTTGGTGTAATGCAGTGGGTGCCCAACCCTGTTCTTGGAGATGTACCATCCTACAAAGTTCAGCTCCAACCCTAATCAAACACACCTGAACCAGCTAATTAATCTCTTAGGTAGCACTTGATAATTACTGACAGCTGTGTTGGAGCAGGGCTGGAACTAAAGTCTGCAGGTAGGTAGATCTCCAGGAACAGGGTTGGGCACCCCTGGTGTAATGCAATGTGTTTATGCGGTTTGAGGTTCAAAAAACACTGTTGTTGTTGCTCCTCTCTGCCCTGCCTTTCTAAAAAATCGTCTCGGGTTACTAATGTAACCTTAGTTCCCTGAGGGAACGAGACGCCGTGTCATGGAACGCTATGGGGAACGCCATTGGCGGGCAGCACTCTGAATCACGTCTACAACCAATGAATGACGGGGGTGACGTCACAGGCGCAGTGACGTCATCGACCAGGAAGTATAAAGCACGTGCGTTTGAAGCCCGCGGCAGCTCTTAGGAATGAAGCGAGCGCCACAGGGTGCGGGAATTATGGTCCAAGACGCGGCGTCTCGAGTGGCCATTCATGACCGCTCCCCATCCGGTAAGGGACGCATCTGTCGCTAGCGTGACGCGTCGGCAAGGTGCCCCCAGAACCGGACCCTGAGAGAGAAACCAGGGTTTCTTCCACATGGCCAAGGCACGTAGGCAGCGCCGCGTGACCTTGATCTTGCGGAATGGGTTTCCCCTCGGGGAGAACCCCCTGGTTTTTAGCCACCACTGCAGTGGTCTCATGTGCAGCAGTCCAAAAGGTATTACGTTGGAAGCGGCTGCCATAAGACCTAACAGTACTTGGAACTGTTTGACAGTGAGTGACTGGCCTAGCTTGACTGCGTTTACCGCAGTAAGTATGGAATCGATCCGAGCAGGTGACAATTGTGCCTGCATCGTGGATGAATCCCACACCACGCCCAGATAAGTGGTCCTCTGTAATGGAGAGAGCACACTCTTCTTGGCGTTGAGTCTCAACCCCAACTTTTGCATGTGAGCGAGAACAACACCTCGATGTTGAACCGCTAACTGCTCTGAACTGGCTAGGATAAGCCAGTCGTCTATGTAGTTGAGTATGCGGATGCCCTGGAGTCGCAGTGGAGCCAGCGCAGCATCCACACACTTCGTGAAAGTTCGGGGTGAGAGAGCTAGGCCGAAAGGAAGTACTCTGTATTGGTACGCTTTGCCCCTGAAAGCGAACCTGAGAAACTTCCTGTGTTGAAGAAGGATGGAGACGTGAAAGTAAGCGTCTTTTAGATCTATCGTGACAAACCAGTCCTCGGACCTGATTTGTGACACGACCTGCTTGACTGTGAGCATTCTGAACTTCAGTTTTCTGACTGAGCGGTTTAGAAGCCTGAGATCTAAGATGGGCCGAAGCCCCCCATCCTTCTTCGGAACAATGAAGTACCGGCTGTAGAACCCGGATTCCCTGTCTTGAGGAGGGACCACCTCCATGGCCTCCTTCCTCAGAAGAGTTTCTACTTCCTGTTCCATTACCAGACCCTGCTCGGGGCTTACTAAAGTTGGAAATACCCCGCTGAAAGGTGGTGGCTTGGTGCCGAACTGAATAGTATAACCTTTCTCTACAGTACGCAGGACCCACATAGAAACATTTGGCAGTAGTTTCCACGCTGCCAGAAAGTTTACTAAGGGAACCAGCCTCTCGAGACTGGTGTCTGGATTTATCTGAGGAACTAATTCGGAAGCCTGTAACAGTGAACTGGCAGGGAGTTCCTGAACTAGCTCCTCTGAAGACCCCCGCGGGGGCTGCGAACTCTCCAGGGCCGCTACGTTTCCGGGCGGCGCTAGAGAATGATGTTCGCGGGAGACTGCCGCGCCCTGTAACACTGGCAGGGTTAGCTGACCAATCTCCTGAGGGCCCCGAGGGGGTTTGAAACCCGCACCTATGGGTACGGTGCAAACCCGCTCGAGAGGGGCTGCCCTCAACGGCCCTGAGCCACAACCGTCAGGGCCGTTTAGCCGAGGACCTCTTCGATTGAAGGACGACCCTCAGGTCGGGCTTCTTCTCAGAGGCCCTCGACTTAGAGCGTCGCCGTCCCCGCCCTCTAGGCTTGGCCGGAGGGGTACGGGTGGCGACACTCTGTTTTTGTGCCTCACGGTACGAGGAGCTTGTACACGGCTGGGGCTGCTCCCGTCCAGCAGCCCCAGAGGAGTAAACTCGGCGAGGGAGGAAGGTCCTGAACGCCGCTGCCTGCCTGCGAGCCTCCTGGTGCCTGGCGACAACTGTGTCGACTGAGGCACCAAAGAGGCCAGATGGTTGCAAGGGGGTGTCCAGGAGCGTGACCCTGTCCTTCTCTTTTACTTCGGACAGGGTCAGCCAGAGATGCCTCTCCGCGGCCACCAGGGCTGCCATAGACCGTCCCACAGCGCGGGCGGTCTCCTTGGTGGCGCGGAGAGCGAGATCTGCAGTACGTTGCATCTCTGACACGTTCACTTCCTCACCATTGCTCAACTCCTTCAGCAGGTCGGCTTGGTACGCTTGAAGGATTGCCATTGTGTGAAGGCATGTACCAGCCTGACCTGCCGCCGTGTATGCCTTGCCCATCAAGCCTGATGTTACTTTGAGTGGCTTAGTGGGCAAAGGCGGAGCCTTCAGGGACGACGCCGAGCCGGGTGAGAGATAGCCCGCAAGCGTCTGCTCAACCCGTGGCATCGTCCTGTAATCGCACTCCTCCGCGCCCCCCACATTTCCATAATTCTCAGCGGGGTTAAACAGGCGGAAGGAGTACGGCTTCTCCCACGATCTAGAAAGTTCTTTATGCAGATCGGGGAAGAAGGGAAGACTCCGCTTAGGGGGTGCTGACTTTGTCCGCAGGAAGCGATCATCTAATGCGCTTCGCTGCGGCTCATGAGATCTTAATTCTTCCGCGGGCCAAGAGATGTTGAGCTTGGCCACTGCGTTAGTCAGCACCTCCAGTAGCTCCTCGTAGTGAGGCGAACGAGGTGGCGGTTGTGGCTCATCTTCCAGACCCCCGAAGTCAACCTCCTTGGAGGAAGACAGCAGGAGCTCTGGGATCCCCTCCGGAGGGGAAGTAACCGCAGTGCGGGCTTCCACGTCCAGGAGGAGATCGCTCGACCCGCTGAGTGAGGGCGGAGATAGGGGTTCACCCGTCTCCATACCCTCCAGCAGATCGAGCTGCGAACCCCACGAGTGCAGCCGCCGCTCCGCCTCGGCGGAAGCGGGGCCAGACCCGCGGGGAACGCTGGTGAAAGCCCCCTCCTCGAAGAGGGCTTTCCGGGAGCGAAGCACCCGCACTGGAAGACGATCACAGTGCCGACAGCCAGCCTTTTCGAGGGCTGACTGTGCGTGCTCCGCCCCCAAGCAAACCACACATAGACTGTGTGTATCCCCACCAACAATGAAACGTTGGCAGGGAGGGACACACCGTCTATGTGGGCGCTTAACCGCCACTAAACTCTCTTTTTTGCAAGGTTGTTTTGATGCCATACTACTCAAATAAAAGTGTGTCAAACTGGACACGAAAAAACAGCAGTATGGATCAGACAGACACAGACACAGAGCGCTCTCGCTGAATGACAAAAGCTGCCGCGGGCTTCAAACGCACGTGCTTTATACTTCCTGGTCGATGACGTCACCGCGCCTGTGACATCACCCCTGTCATTCATTGGTTGTAGACGTGATTCAGAGTGCTGCCCGCCAATGGCGTTCCCCATAGTGTTCCATGACGCGGCGTTTGATTTTTACGAATCTCATTGGAAGGCTAAACAAAGTACTTTCACTTTTGCAATGAAACACACTGCGTCTCCACAACATGGCTGCTGCAACAATACTACAGCCAGTGAAAGTTATGCCTTTTTTCTTTCCATATACATATAGGTGGTGTTATACAAATCTACAATGACAGGTAAGGTGAATAACATTGAATACATTGTTACAAAGGCACTTGTCAAGGGATGGGATATATTAGTGAACATTCAGTTCTTTAATTTTATGTGTTGGGAGCAGGAAAAATGGGCATGTGAAAAGATCTTAGCGATTTTGACAAGGGCCTAATAGTGATGGCTAGATGACTAAGTCAGGGCATCTACAAAACAGCAAGCCTTGGGTGTTCTTGTTATGCAGTGGTTAGTACCTACCAAAAGTGGTGCAAGAAGGGACAACCAGTGAACCAGTGTCAGGGTTATGGTTGCCCAAAGCTCAATGATGCATGCAGGGGCGGATTAAGGTTGTCAGGGGCCCCTAGGCTGATCTATGTGTGATGCCCCCCCCCCCCCCCCACCCTTGGCCCACCCACTTTTCAACAGGCCCATCCAAAAATTAATTTTTTTAATATTTTCTAATTTTGTCAAGAATTATATAAAAAAAAATCGGCAGTAAGCTCATAATTTGTGCTAAAATAGTCTAAATATTAGTTTTAAAAAGTTAATTTTAAAAAGCTGGTTATGTCTAACTTGTCTTTGTTTCTGCGCAAGTTCAGCAGACAGTGGTTCGTCTTTGTTCCGATCAGAGCATGTGAGCGGAGAGCGCATTTCTGAATATTCCGCTTGCTCATTCCACTCAGGGTCGCTGGCTCAACCCAGAATGGCCTGCAAATATGTGGAATAAGGGCTGCCTCCGACTAAAGTCAACTAGTTGTTCATTTAAGCCATTCGTGGACAAATCGCCCCTTTATATTAATTTCATTACTTAGGCATTATACCCGATAGATGAGCGTTTACGTAATATAGCCGCACTCAAGCGCAGACCACAAGGAGACATTTAATTATTTATTAATAAACTGGTGTTTTCTGTGTCGCATCAAAAATGAAGTTGACGATGTGGTCTCGCCATGAACGCCAGAGAGAAATGCACATTTCATATGATTACATATTCAGAGAGAAGGCTAGCCTATTTATTTTAGTTTTGAATATTTTCGTTTAAAAGTAGACATTTCAAACTACTATAATAGATAGCCTATATTTCTCAAATCTGTGAGGCACAAGCTGAGTTTCGGCGCCCTCCAGACAGTTCACATGCAATGCAACTGATCGTGTCGGCGCCTTATTACATTGTCTGCTATATATTTGCTTGTTATTTATTAAATACAGGCAATTGGTTGATAAAACATCAAAATTAAGATACAATTTATACAAAACGGAAATCTTTTAAAAAAGAGACTACAAAACAAAACTTAATGAAGTGGTCAAAATGTTTTACCTATGTCTCCAGACATATTGCACATCTCATGATGTATCATATCTTTCTCATGCTGCATGCTCACTTTCATAATCAACATTGATGCAACAGTCGTTGTTTAGGTACCTTAAACGCGCACCTACAGTCTCGGAGTCATCGCTGCAACCAGGAGATGAAGAGAGCCGAGACCCACATCACCAAGCACATATATTTGTCTCTGCCACCCCAGGATGCTAGCGCGACCAGCGCCATTGCTAGGAGGGCGCCAGCGCCTCTGCCTCTCAGCCAGGGCCGGCGCTAGACCCGCATGTTTAATATTTGCGACTGACACAGCGATTATATGCGGCTATGCGGTGGAGATGCGTTCCCTGTCAAACATGATTCGGCATTAATTAGGTAATTTTGTCAAAAGAAATGTTCTTGATTACAAGAAAAATACAGATTTTTTCTTGTTGTGATTTATTTTGTCTTTCCTTTATACAGATTTAAATAGTTTCGTTTTCGAAGTACTGTAAATTATGTCAGTGATTCTCCGATGTTAAATATGATCAAGAATTATTTTATTTCGATCTACAGTGTAATAAAAGTTGAGAAAAAGATTAGCCTATAGCCCTAAATATACACACTACAAGCTAATTCCTTTTTTCTTAACTTTTAACTTTTTCTAAAAATTATAAAGAATATTAAATCAACTGGTTTTGAACAAGCATATATTTGAGATAATTTATATATTAGGCCTATTGCTTGAATAAACGTTTAAAAATAGTGCTAGAAATTGTATAATTAAGGAAATTAAACAGACCTAGGCATTTGAAAAGACATAGTGAAATGTGTCTAATAATTCCAAAAAGAAAGAGAAACATTGGACATAATCAAAATATTCGGGACATTAGGAAAACCATTTTCTTAAGAATTAAGATGCTGCATGTTTATCCAGTCTAATCGAAGTGTGCGTCTCTAACCCGTCTTTCCCAACAAAAATCCCACCCCCTCTCAGAAAATACATAAAACTAACATTACTGAGCTATATACGTTTAAAAGTAGCCTATAAAATGGTACAATGGCATTGCTCAGTTAAGCGTGTTGGGAATCGGGCATTTTGTTCCGCCTCAGCTTTATTCAACCGTTATAACGCTTAACATTCAAAAGGTAAATAGGTCTGTGTATTTAAAAGAAAATCGTGTCTAGTACAATATGAATTACAAAGGTTTAATTGGCTTTTTTTTTTTTCAAACGACCCGAATATCATTAGAAATATTTTTGGATGACTCGTAACCGCAGCCTCCCGCTCATTTTGGATCAACCCGCGCATCACTGGTGGGGAAGGTTGGCACAAGAGGGAGACTGGAGAGAGGGCCGCACAGGAGATCACCTTTTCTCCGCTAATTTGGTCTAAGCCTATATTACCTTTATATTGCTTTTGTATATCAACATGCTTTAGACATATTTTATTTGTTATTTATACTAGTAGCCTGTCATGATTTTTCACGACCCAGATTTTTTGGTGCCCCCCGCAGCCCAGGAATGATGCTTGATACGTAATGGAGATTCCAAAGCACTCTTCTTTGGTCAGAACCACGGAAAGCGATCGCGAATAGGTCCGTCCTATGCACCGAAACTTTTTTACAATGCAACAAAATATTTAAAGAGCAAGCTATTAAAATCAATATTATGTATAGTCACACATAATTTAACAGTATATTAGTCAGTAATTTTTATTAGGTTAAACAGTGATTAGATAACGTTTTTAATTTAACGTTCACAATTGGTCTGGGCTGGGTTCTCCGAAACCACCTTAACGCTACGTCGTTCTTAAGTTGTACCTTAAGAAGTACCTTATCGTTAATATGTGTTTCCGAAACCTTCTTAGTTAAGTATACCTTCTGTAAGTCATACGTTCGTAAGGTTGGTCTGGAGCGCTCTTAGCTATACCTTACCGCTGCTGGCGGTCCACCTAGTGGGCACCACGCAAAAAGCTTTTTTACATCGCAGTTTAATTACAAATAGAAAATTTTATATGAACATTTAATATAAAATCTGATTTAGTATTAAAATTGCATTTTTTACTTTAAAATTTTACACATAAAATACTTAAGTTGTTATAGCCTACACCCAGTGTCAAGTCAAGTCACCTTTATTTAGCGCTTTTAACAATACAGATTGTGTCAAAGCAACTGCACAGTATTTAAACAGCACAATACTGTGTAAGTAACGCATTATTGTAAACAATCAATTTTCAGTAAAAGGCAGTTCATCAATGAATTCAGTGATATCATCATCCAGTTCAGTTCAAATAGTATACGGTATCGCTGGAAAGTGTCCCCAACTAAGCAAGCCAGAGGCGACAGCGGCAAGGAACCAAAACTCCACAGGTGACAGAAATGGAGAAAAAACCTTGGGAGAAACCAGGCTCAGTCGGGGGACCAGTTCTCCTCTGGCCAGTGTATGGAAGTGTTTTCATTAATAAAGTTTCCATGGTTGTTAGCTTTTTTTAATTACTATCTCAAGGCACATCAGCGGGCGAACCATTTGACAGAAAAGGCTATGAGTCTATATAAAGAAAGATGAGTTTACACAAACTTTATAGCTATGGCAGCGAGACAGTGAGTACTTGTTTTAAATCAAAGACGGCGCCGTGCGTGGAGAATAATAGTGTGTAATGCATACGCCAAAGTCCAATTTTGCGTGCATATGATACGCCAATCCTTCCCATTAACTTCAATGGAGAGAGGATGCATACAAATACCACGCATCATCTTTTATATCATCTATCATGCGTGGTATTTATACGCATCCTCTCTCCATTGAAGTTAATTGGAAGGATTGGCGTATCATATGCACGCAAAATTGGACTTTGGCTTATGCATTACACGCTATTGCAAAGTCGTGTTATTCGTACGCAAAATGATGAGAATAAGTTGAAACACATACACATGTATTTCTGCATGTACATATTTCATTGAGCCCCGATAAATGCAGTTTGTACTATTTCTAAAACGCTTCTTTATAAAAAAAAAACATTGTTTTCTCAATACTTTACCTATACCGCTGTGAAGGAAAGAGCGCACAATCGATCACCGATGCATCGATATCAACCTATTCAGCACCTCCACCATGGACAGCACCTGCTAAGGTTGCACTTAAGAAGGTTTACCTTAAGCAATATCCTAAGGTATAGTTTGGAGAACACACGTAGGAAAGGTATAGCTGTAGTTAAGGTGTACCTTTTGAGTCTTCGTAGCACGCTAAGAGACAACGTTATCGGAGAACGCAGCCCTGGCCCATCCAAACTGGTGTCCCTGCGCCGTGCCGTGCCTGGTTCGTATAGTATTAAAAAAAAATAAAAATAATAATAATAATAATAATAATAATAATAATTGTCTGGCCAATCCGAGGCCCCCTGAACACGTGAGGCCCCTAGGCTGCAGCCTATTTAAGCCTGTGCGTTAATCCGCACCAGGATGCATGTTCGGATGATGCAGAAGAGCTACTGTAGTTCAAATTTCTTAAAAACTTAATGCTGGCCATTTGATTTTCAAAGCAGTTTCTATAGACATTTGTTTAGACATATTTTACAAGAAGTGTACAATGATGAGCCTATTACAAGCATACTTTAAACAGGAATAGTGTCTGCCATTTATGTGAAAAAGGTAGATTAGTGATATATGTACCTTATAAGTTAATTATAATTTTAAAATTATAATTTGCTTTGATTTTGTTATCAGTTTTATATTGTTGTTCTACAGAGATAATGTCACGGATTAGCCAGGCTCAGCCAGCAATCAACCAACGATCACCATCACCTGCATTCTATCAGCCACGCACCTGCACGCAATCACCTAAACACTACAAAAGCACTCCACACACAGCCATCAGTGTCCGGGCTCGTTTGCACGAACCGGACTCATTGTGCTTCACTATTGTGGTCACAATCCTTGAACCAAACCTACCTTGATCCTTACCTTCTGATACTTACCTGTATTATCGTTCTGTTCCAGTTTAAAGTCTCTGTCTCCAGCCAGCGGTGTGTCAGCCATAAGCCTGTCGACCGAACTCCAGCGGTGTGTGTGTGTGTGTGTGTGTGTGAGTCTTTTGAAGACCTCCTCCCGTCATTCCTGGAAAGGATAAGCATCTATCCACCTTCGATCTGTCTGCATCTCAAGAATTACATATTGGACTGTTATACTTACCCGGTTCTGCACGCTATCATCTTCATCTTGCTCTGCTGAAATAAAACCTGTTAATATTCACACTTACCTCTCTCGTTTGGTCTGCTTCCATAACAGAAGCCCGGACCAATACAGCATCAGCAGAGCAACATGTGCAACCCCGATCCAGAGCCCAGCCAGCTGTTATCACCCTGCAGCACGGAGCACCAGCCAGAGCCCGCCGCAGCCGCAGCGCCAAGATCTGCCGCATTTAAAGCGACAGAGGACATCGCGACTGACCAGGTGTGTGAGCCGGCTACGATGTGCGTCACCGTGGGAGTTCTCGTGGAGATCGAGGGCTTAGAGGGAAGCCCCGCCCACACTCCTAACCCTGAGGGTGAGCTGCAACTGCGCTGTGGTGGATACTATGATGATCTATTGGAGATATTTGAAATGGATTTAATTGACTGGTTTGGCGAGATTATTTCCAACCCTCCTGAGTCCCCGCTGGTTCCGCCCAGCCGTCCTGAGTCCCCGCTGGTTCCGCCCAGCCGTCCTGAGTCCCCGCTGGTTCCGTCCAGCCGTCCAGAATCTCCGCCAGTCTCATCCAGTCTTCCAGAGTCTCCGATGGTTCCGCCCAGTCGTCCAGAGTCTTCGCCGGTCTCGTCCAGTTCTCCAGAATCTCCGCTGATTCCGTCAAGTTCTCCAAGGTCTCCGAAGTTTTCCGTCGCCTCGGGACTCCATTCCTCCGGCTTCACCTCGTCATTCCGTCCCTCCGGCTCTGTCAGGCTCCTCCTTCCCTCCAGCTCCGCCTATGTCCTCTGTCGCTCCGGTGTCACTGCGGTCTTCCGGAGCCCCAGCTCTGCTTCGGTCACCTGAGCCTTCTGCGTCACCTTGGCCCTCCTGTGTGTGTGTCTTTTGAAGTCCTCCTCCCGTCGTTCCTGGAAAGGATAAGCATCTATCAACCTTCGATCTGTCTGCATCTCAAGAATTACATATTGGACTGTTATACTTACCCGGTTCTGCACGCTATCATCTTCATCTTGCTCTGCTGAAATAAAACCTGTTAATATTCACACTTACCTCTCTCGTTTGGTCTGCTTCCGTAACAGATAATGTGTTATTCAGATAGAATATTCAGTTCTTTCATGGAAATAGGTCTGTCCTTCTCCTTGAGTTTGTTTTCAGGTTACACAGGCTCCCCTGAATATCAGGTTTTCACTTAAAAGCAATGCTGAGGTCAGGTATTTGTGTAAACATTTGTGAAATAATTGAATTCCTGCTCTGTAAAACACCTGATTAAATTACAAAATTTAGACATAACATTTATATCCTACCCACATAATATACTATTCACTTTATATTATAAAATTCTATATTATTTTCAAAATGTACTCTCCAGTGGCTATTCCTTCATACAATAAAGCATAAAATGTGACATCCAGATCTCATCTTATGTGTATAGTAGGCTATACAACATATTTGTTTGGATTTGCTTAATTCAGATCAAGGCTGTGGCCCTGAGAGAGAACAATGATTAATTAGAATAACCGCATTGGGTGAGGAGCCATCTTGCTCATTATCCTCCATTTATCCACATAGAAAAAAAAAATGAAGAAAAAGAAATAAAACACAATATGTTGAACTGGCTCTTTAGTCACAGCGGTCTATGGTGGGCTCTGGCATTAATAACGCATAGCGGAGTGATGGCTGGCTGGTCTCTGGTTTGGGAGTGGGGCTGGAGATGTCTTTCTCAGTGGGGCAGACCGGTGAAATATAGTCAATTTTTTTCCAGCACCCACTCCATGAAAGCACTAAAAACTCCCTTGAGGACCTTTCCTGGACAGCTTAGCATTTGTCAGGTTGTTCAGTCCGACAAAGTAGAAGGTGCGCATACATCTGTCCGGGTAATGCGTTAGGTGGGCAAGATTTAGAAAGTCCCTCATGTCTTCCTCCAGGGAGTGATCCTCTTGCTCCAAGCACAGGAGCTGGGGTGGAAACAAAAGGGACATGTTTTACCGCTCTATTTATTGCAACGATTTTATGTATAATAGAGTTTTAACTGGTTTACATGTTTTCCTAAATCCATTTTATTCCTCTTAACATTTTAGTGTGTATGTCTTTAAAAAATGCATGGTTGGCCTGTCATGCGGGAACTGTATAAAGAGAGCAGGATGGCCAACAAACACTGGCAGCTACCATAAGCACCTGGATTGTGGAGTTTCCTTTTTGTGTACTTACCTTTTCAGATTCACTTGCAGCAAATTGGATTATCACTCATTTTGCATTGTATGTACACTGGTGGACTCACATTGAGACATTTTAACACACTAAGTTTCTTGAACTGTTTTAGGGTATGGTGCGATGGACTGTATGCTTTTAACAGACTGCGAACTTTGTAAATACACCATTCTTAAACTTATTTCTGTTTTATGTCATTCTTTTAACACCTACAAATGTCTCACACAGTAGAATCTGACCCTATTTTAAACCTTATTTTAACGCAGTCTGTTAGGAAAGTGGAAAACGTCTCAGGTTACGTATGTAACCCTAGTTCCCTGAGGGAACGAAACGCCGCGTCATGGAACGCTATGGGGAACGCCATTGGCGGGCAGCACTCTGAATCATGTCTACAACCAATGAAACGACGGGAGTGATGTCACAGGCGTGGTGACGTCAGCGACCAGGAAGTATAAAGCACGTGCGTTTGAAGCCGGCGGCAGCTCTTTAGGAATGAAGCGAGCGCCGCAGGGTGCGGGAATTATGGTCCGAGACGCGGCGTCTCGTTCCCTCAGGGAACTAGGGTTACATACGTAACCTGAGACGTTCCCTTCCGGGAACTCGAGCCGCGTCATGGAACGCTATGGGGAACGAGACTACCAACGCCCCCATAATTTCCAAGCCCTGCGCAGTGTCTGCTCAACCAGGGTGGAAAAGTTGTGTCTGGTGGTTCTTGCCAGAGCACAGGAAAAGCCTTTGTCTAGCATTCCGCGGACAAGAAGGCACTGTAGTCCTCGGCCCTCGGGCACACGAGGAAGGTAGTCAACCTCTGTCTGGTCGCCAGCCAGAGCGAGAGGTACTCCTTGGCCCTCAGGCACACGAGGAGTCTTAGTCCTTTGTCTGGGAGTAACCAGAACAAGAGGGACCGCAATAACCATTGTCTAGTATTCCACGGACAAGATGGTATAAGTGGTCCTCGGCCCTCAGGCCCACGAGGACAGTGCACTCGACCTCAAGAGTGCTCCTCGGCCCTCAGGCTCACGAGGAGAAGGTAGTCCTTTGTCTGGGGTTCCGCCAGAGCAAGAGGGACTCAAGAACTCAGCCTGGTATTCCTGCCAGGACGCGAGGGGAATAAGCCATTGTCTAGTATTCCACGGACAAGAGGGCTGTATGAACCTCGGCCCTCGGGCACACGAGGACAGTAGTGGACCTCTGCCTGGTCGCCAGCCAGCGCGAGAGGTACTCCTCGGCCCTCGGGCACACGAGGAGTCTTAGTCCTTTGTCTGGGGTTCCGCCAGAACAGGAGGGACTGAATAAACTCGGCCTGGGAATCCTGCCAGGACACGAGGGGAATAAGCCATTGTCTAGCATTCCGCGGACAAGAGGGCACTGTAATCCTCGGCCCTCGGGCACACGAGGAGGACAGTAATAGACCTCTGCCTGGTAGCCAGCCAGCGCAAGAGGTACTCCTCGGCCCTCGGGCGCACGAGGAGTCTTAGTCCTTTGTCTGGGAGAAAGCCAGAACAAGAGGGACCGAAATACACTCGGTCTGGTAGCCTTGCCAGAACACGAGGGGAATAAGCCATTGTCTAGTATTCCTACGGACAAGAGGGCTATATGATCCTCGGCCCTCAGGCACACGAGGACAGTAGTGGACCTCTGCCTGGTCGCCAGCCAGTGCGAGAGGTACTCCTCGGCCCTCGGGCGCACGAGGAGTCTTAGTCCTTTGTCTGGGAAGAGCCAGAACAAGAGGGACCGAATAAGCCATTGTCTAGTATTCCACGGACAAGAGGGCTGTATGATCCTCGGCCCTCAGGCTCACGAGGATGCAGAAATACTCCTTGGCCCTCAGGCACACGAGGAGGATGTGGCGAAGAACGACTTCTCTTCTTTTAACAAAAAGAATGCGCCTTGAGAAGTCTCCTCCTGGCTCTTTTCTAAGGAGGTGGCTGACTCTCTTGGACTTAGCCTCGCTAAGTCGAGAGGACGAAGGAGCCTGGAGCGGCTCTGAGGTCGAGTTCATAAAACCTGATGAACATCAGGGGCGAGGATCAACCCGCAGCACTGCAGATGTCCTGGCTAGGGACACCTGCCATCAGAGCTTTTAGAGGCAGACAGCCTCAGGAGGAGTGAGTCTTGACTCCCCATGGAGCTGGGAGACCAGAGGACTTGAAAGTAGTAGAAATGGCATCTATGATCCATCTACTGATAGCTCTGTTTATGCCACATGCTTTTGTGGCCGTATGTGCCCAGTGCTCACACTGGACACATGCAGTTATACTTCCAATTTTGGTCGCGCTCCAAGAATGGAGGAAATAGAGGCTTGGGACCCCACGGGGTCTCAACCTGAGTGCACCGCAGAGGAAAACATGACCAAGGGGCTTTTACCCACTGACAGGCCACCGAGAGGGGCGTGGTAGGCCAGTAAGCCGCCACGAACGCCTTCAGGGTGGAGTGAGCTGGTTTTGTGAGTTTGCAGGGACTCTAATACTGAACCAACGGGCAGTAACTTGGTCTAAACGATGTTCGTGACACCGTGAAGCAAACAGGTTCCACTTAGGCCATAAGGTTTCCTCGTAGAGGGAGCTCTGGATTGGAGAAGGGTCTCAACAACCTCGGTTGAGAGACCAGATTCTATGAGTTACGCCCCCCCAGGGGCCATACCCATAACTTCCACCTCTCCATGTGGGGGTGGCAGATCGCGCCCCCAACCTGAGAGAGGAGGTCCAAGAACCATACTCGGACCGGCCAGCACGGGGCTAGAAGTAACAGCCGTGCCGATACCGGCGTGCTCTTTCCAGAACTCCTGGGCGCAGAGCGATCGGGGGAAATGCGCACGGACAAAGCCTCGGCCACGTCTGTACTATGGCGTCCAGTCCGAGCGGAACTGGAGGCACTAAGGAGAACCAGAGGGAACATTGCGATATCTCTCGAGTCGCAAGAGGTCCAACTGAGTCTGGATAAGAATTCTCCATGCTTCATTACTTCCTGATGAAGCCTTGATTTCCCGACCGTGGAGGAAAACGTATGACCAAGGGGATTCTACCCACTAACAGACCATCAGGGTGGAGTGGGTTAGCCCTGTGGACTGTGAGACTGCAGAGACTCCAGTACTATACCATTCGGGCAGTGAACTGGGTCAAACTAGTGCTGGTTACACCATGCAGCAGACCACTTCCTCTTAAGGTCATAGGATTTCCTCATAGGGGGAGCTCTGGAGTGAAGGATAGTCTCAGCCACCTTGGTTGAGAGACTGGCCTCTATGAGATGTGCCCCCTCAGGGGTCACACTTATTCCAGAACTCCCGGGAGCAGAGCGATCGGGGAAAGGGCGTACAGACGAGGCCTCGGCCACGTCTGTACCATAGCGTCCAGTCCCGCAGGAGCTGGAGGCACTAGAGAGTACCAGAGGGGACATTGCGATGTCTCTTGAGTCGCAAAGAGGTCCACCTGAGCCTGGCCAAACACTCTCCAGATCTGCTTCACCACCTCTGGGTGAAGCATCCATTCCCCGGGCCTCGACCCCTGCCTCGACAGGACGTCCGCTCCCACGTCCAGAGATATTGGACTGCTCTCAGGGAGAGAGGTTTTTCCTTGAGACCATAGGAGAATCCGGTACGCCAGCTTGTATAAGGGGCGTGAGCGGATACCTCCTTGACGATTTATATAATAAACCACCGCAGTGCTGTCTCCAGCACGTGACGGTTTCTCAGGTCTGGAAGGAAACTCTTCAGGGCCTGGAGTACGGCCAGCATCTCTAGGCAGTTTATGTGCCAGGAGAGATGGTGATCGCTCCATAGACCTTGGGCTGAGCGGCCACTCATGACCGCTCCCCATCCGGTAAGGGATGCATCTGTCGCTAGCGTGACGCGGCGACAAGGAGCTCCCAGAACCGGACCCTGAGAGAGGAACCAGGGTTTTCTCCACATGGCCAAGGCACGTAGGCAGCGCCGCGTGACCTTGATCTTGTGGAATGGGTTTCCCCTCGGGGAGAACCCCCTGGTTTTGAGCCACCACTGCAGTGGTCTCATGTACAGCAGACCAAAAGGTATCACGTTGGATGCTGCTGCCATAAGACCTAACAGTACTTGGAACTGTTTGACAGTGAGTGACAGGCCTAGCTTGACCGCATTTACTGCAGTAAGGATCGTGACATTCGTGCCTGCATTGTGGTCGAATCCCAGATTACACCTAGATAAGTGGTCTTCTGTAGTGGAGAGAGCACACTCTTCTTGGTGTTGAATCTCAACCCCAATTCTTTCATGTGAGCAAGAACAACACCTCGATGTTGAACCGCTAACTGTACCGAGCTGGCCAGGATCAGCCAGCCGAGTATGCAGATGCCCTGGGGTCGCAGTGGAGCCAGAACAGCATCCACACACTTTGTAAAAGCTCGGGGTGAGAGGGCTAGGCCGAAAGGAAGCACTCTGTATTGGTGAGCTTTGCCCCTGAAAGCGAACCTGAGAAACTTCCTGTGTTGTGGAAGGATGGAGACGTGAAAGTATGCGTCTTTTAGATCTATCGTGACAAACCAGTCCTCGGACTTGATCTGAGACACGACCTGTTTGACAGTCAGCATTTTGAACTTCAGTTTTTTGACTGAGCGGTTCAACTGCCCGAGATCTAAAATGGGCCAAAGCCCTCCATCCTTCTTGGGAACAATGAAGTACTGGCTGTAGAACCCAGACTCTCTGTACTGAGGAGGGACCACCTCGATGGCCTCCTTCCTCAGGAGAGTTTCTACTTCCTGTTCCATTACCAGACCCTGCTCGGGGTTCACCAGAGTTGGAAATACCCCGCTGAAAGTTGGCGGCTTGGCGCCGAATTGAATGCAATAACCTTTCTCTACAGTGCGCAGGACCCACATAGAAATATTTGGCAGTAGTTTCCACGCTGCCAGAAGTTCTATTAAGGGAACCAGCCTCTCGAGGCTGGCTTCTGGATTTATTTGAGGAACTGATTCGGTGACCTGTAGCAGTGAACTGGCAGGATGCACCTGAATTAGTTGCTCTTAAGACCCCCGTGGGGGTTGCAAACTTTCTAGGTCCGCTACGTTTCCGGGCGGAACAACTAGAAATTGACGTTCGCGGGAGATTGCCGTGCCCTGTATCACTGGCAGGGTTAGCTGACAGATCTCCTGAGGGCCCGAGAAGGTGTGGTCACCATGTTTTTCTATGGTGCACCGCAAACCTCCCCGAGAGGGGCTGCCCTCATCAGCCCTGTGGTACAAGAGTCAGGGCCGTTTAGCCGAGGACCTCTTAGACTAAAGCACGACCCTCGGATCGGGCTTAGTCTTTGAAGCCCCCGGTCAGGAGTGTTGCTAATCCCGCCCTCTAGGTCTCACCGGAGGGAAACAGGCTGCAATGCTCCTATTATGAGCCTCTTATGTGAGGAGCTGGTACACGGCTGGGGTTTCATGCTCCCGTCCAGCAACCCCGACACGTGTACATTTTGCCCATCAAGCCTGATTAGTTATTTAGGCGGCCTGGAGAGCAAAAATGGAGCTTTCAAGGATGATGCCAGGCGCCTGTGACGTCACTCCCGTCGTTTCATTGGTTGTAGACATGATTCAGAGTGCTGCCCGCCAATGGCGTTCCCCATAGCGTTCCATGACGCGGCTCGAGTTCCCGGAAGGGAACTTATTTTTCCGGTTATTCTGTAACATGCAGTGCTAAACAAAGTGCACAATAACAGAAAATTTTCCACAAGCGTCCTTCATTTATACATTTACCAAAAAATAACCACCATCCAGGAGCAGGTGTAGCAAAACACAAATGATAAAGGACTGAACGGAACAGGGAGTATACATACAAAAACAACTGAATTACATAATTAGAACAACAGTTAATGAGGGTAACAAGTAGGGTAACAGTTAATGAGAGCTGAACAGGAGTGAGGCATCACTATGTAGAATCGCCTCGAGTTTGTCCAATCCTGGAAGCACCAATTACACCATGTCTGTAGGGTGACAGACCAATCACAACAGTGATGCGGAAGTACCAGGCATTCCAGGATGTTTTCAGTAAAGTCGCTGCAACCCATCTTCCACCTCACCAATCATGGGACTGTGCCATAGACCTGCTGCCTGGAGCCAAACTTCTCAAGGGAAGAGTTTATCCTTTGTCGATCCAGGAGAGAGCCCCCATGGAGGAGTACCTCAGCTTCTTCTCTGTGGCCAAGAAGAACGGGGGTCTGAGATCCTGCATTGACTACCAGGCACTCAACGAACAGACGCTCCAGTTCGCCTACTCACTTCCTCTGGTCTCGGCGCTCTGGAGGAGTTGCGAGGTGCCCGCATCTTCAGCAAGCTGGATCTCCAGAGCGCCTAAAATCCATATCCGCAGGGGTGACAAATGGAAGACCACCTTCATAAAACCTACCGGCCACTTCGAGTACTTGGTGATGCCCTATGGCCTGTCCAATAGTCCATATATCTTTCAGAACTTCATTAATGAAATATTCCAGGACATGTTTAACCAGTTCATCTACATCAACGACATACTCATCTACTCACCATCACTCCAGGACCATCACTGCCACATCTGCCAGGTACTCCAGCTCCTCCGGGAACACCACCTCTACCTGAAGGCACCACCATCCATTTCCTTGGATACATCGTCACCCCTGCTGGAGTCCAGATGGACCAGAGGAAGATGGATGCGGTACGGAACTGGCCACTCCCAACCACCATCAAGGAGATGCAGCAGTTCCTGGGGTTCGCCAACTTCTATAGAAGGTTCATAGCTCACTCAGCTCCACTCACCTCTCTGAGTCCGTGGTATATAGGTCCTTTTTCCATCACACGTCAGATCAACAAAGTCACCTATCAATTACCGTATCTCGCCCACTTTCCACGTCTCCCTGCTGAAACCCTGTGTTAACCCTGTTCTCTCTCCATCCACAGAGCACGAGATGCCCCCTCCTCCACCTCCGCTTGAAATCATTCCCGACAACATATTTTGAGTCCATTAGATCCTTGACTCCCGGCGGCGAGGCGGCAACCTCCAGTACTTCATAGACTGGGAGGGGTACGGTCCCGAGGAAAGATCGTGGGACAATTGAGATGACATCCTGGACACGACTCTCCTCACAGACTTCCACTAGATCCATCCGAACCGTCCAGCTCCCAGGGTACGCGGTCATCCTCGTACATCCACATTTTGAATAGTCTCAATCACCCTCGGAGAAAAACCCGTAACACCTAAATCCAAAATCTCACTGGTTGGATTTAGTCCTGACCTCTCACATTGCACAGGGACCTGGTGCAAAGGGAGAGGTCAGAACTGATCTCACAGAAGCTGGATTATCTCTGTCAGCCACAATTTTCCTGGCTAGTTTAGTCATATTAGTTTTCATGACGATTTATATATGCCACCACTGTTTTGTTGTCAGGTTTGACCAAAATGTGGTAATTCTGTAGGAACTGCACAAAATGTTTCAATACTAGAAACACTGTTAACAGTTCCAGGAAGTTTATGTGTGCATTCTATAGCCATTTACCTTTTGTTATTGTGCCTCTTTTGTTACACTGCACCACAACCTGTGAGTTACACATCCATTGATATTACTTTTTTCAGAGAAATTGCATGCAGCGGAGTCCTTAATATGAGAAAAGTGTGATCTCTCTAGTGATACTATCACTGTGCAGTTGAGTGGTGCTTTGGACAAGCACTGTGTCACTACCCAGTACTAAAAAGATCTCATTAGCAACAATCCCAGTGGGATGACACACATGGCCATCAGCCTGAGAAGATGTAAACATAGTGGATGCGCTCCTCTGATAGAAACTCTTGATACAGGTCTGAGTTCAGTTTGAGACCCAGGTAAATTATTTTTGACATTGGCAATAAGCAACTTTTTGTCTCTTTATTTTGAAGACTAAGCCCTTTAAATGAGATACAAGCAGATTCATATCCATCTCCATCTGCTGCCCTGACAAAGCACAGAGGAGGAGATCTTCCAAATAAGCTGACACTTCTAAAACCCACTATTTACTGATATTTACAACATTCTGTATTTTCTGAGGTGTTTATTGAGGTTCCACAAATCCAGAATGGGACTGGGACTCTGTGAGTGCTGTAGGCCCTCTTTTGATTCAAAAACAGACCACAGGTTAGGTTGCCAAACTCTTTTTGCCCCATTGAGGGTTAGCTGGGCGATGCTTAGACACTGCTGCCACAAATGAGGCCTTAGCTCTGGGCTGGGGCTGTTTTGGGTGAATCCCCGCCTGCATTGACTGCTGAGGTGGGTGGGCCTAAGATTTCTGTACCCTAGAGCAGCGGTTCCCAATTCCAGTCCTCGCGACCCACCGCTCTGCACATTTTGTGTGTTTCACGCATCGCTTCCGACGTTTGTTCTATTCTAACGTTACTGCCCTTGTTTCGAAGTGGACATCACAGGATATTCCGCCATTATTCATTAGTTCGAAGCGAGCGTATGTGTTCCATTTGAAGGTCATTAAAGCGTGCGAGACGTAAATTTAAAATGCATTTATTTACAGATGCACTTATGTCACACTTCTCTAGTAAGTTTCATCTGTGTGTGAAGACGCTACATGCGGTGACATAGCGCAAATATGTGAATGAATGTTCCGAAGTATAGTAAACAGATTTCTCCCGCTTAGGGAGCAGGGAGCAGGGAGCAATGAACACTTTGCAGGGACCATGTCAATCGAATCGCAGTTCCTGCACGGACCTCACTTCTAATGAGCTGGTTATCTGAATCAGATGTGTTAACTAGGAGAGACATGCAAAATGTGCAGAGCGGTGGGGCGCGAGGACTTGAATTGGGAACCGCTGCCCTAGAGGAAAACCTTGGATGCATAGGTTGGGGTGAGGGGTGTCTAGCAGTAGGCTTCCTGGAGAGCCGAGTTTCAAAAACATCCCTATTCTTCTTGTGTATGTCACACTGCTGATGCATATCTGTCAATGCGGCCACAAATAGGGCTTTCAGCTCCACTCTGCCATCTTCTTCTCTGACAAGCCTGTCAGACCCAACCACAGGGCTCTTTTGGACATTCCCAACTCCTCCATATTGTGAATGTTGGACATAGAGAAACCTTTACCAGGTAAACCAATGTAAAAAGGGTCTATCCTAGAATTGCTACATCTCTGCAAAACATGCTAGGAACAGCTAGGGAAGTGTTCAAATGTTACATCAAATAAATGTATCTTTGCACCCTGGTCCTCTTACTGAGATGGCCAGTCAATAGAGAGTTAAGCAGCTGCACTCCTACACATTTCAATGAGGCCCAGTCCCTCTGGCATTGGGGAGGGTGAATCACCCATTGCACTGCCAGGCCTGGAAGAAGGATTAGGAAGGAGGATATCATCTTGTCTTCTGCCAAATGGTCTGATTCAAAGAGGGAAGGAAGTTCAAGTGCATGTTATCCATTAACTCCCCCCAGCTGCACCAGGTTTGAGAAGTAACCTTCCCTAATGGGAACTGATAGCAGTGCGGGCAGCACTTGTGATTAGCAAAGGTGAGGTAAGTTTGAATCACAAGGTAATTTATTCAAGAAACTCAGAAGCTTCCAATAGAAGACATTAGTTGAGGCTGTGCAAATCCAAGGCAATTTTTGATGGTAAGATACCCAATAAATGTCTGAAAGAAAACTGTCGAAGCAGGACCTGACAACTCTGGAGTGACTAGGTCCAGGTGCAGATTATCAGAATTCAGGTGATCAGAAAGAAATCAGAAAGAGCTTTATTGCCAAGTATGCTTGTGCATACAAGGAATTTGTTTCAGTGTCATTAGCTTCCAGTACACAGAGACAACAACAACACACAGACAATAAAAATAAGGTGAGAATAAGAAAATACACATGTAAATATAAATAGACAAAAAACTAGTAAAATAAATAGAGAAATAAATGAGTGGTATTTACATTTGTGCTATAGGTGGTAGAATGGAATAGGATAGTATAGAACTGGGTTTCTCTGGCCCTCAAAGTCCACTTTCCTGGAGAGTTTAGCTTCAACCCTAATCAAACACAGCTGAACAAGCTAATAAAGGTTTTTAGGATCACTAGAAAGTTACAGGCAGGTGAGTTTGATCAAGGTTGGAGCTAAACTCTGCAGGAAAGTGGACCTCGAGGGCCAGAGTTGAAAACTGGTATAGAAGATGCAGGGATGTATTAGGGTGGAGGTGGTAGTAAATAAATATCAGATTATTGCGCATATATTAATTGCACAATGCGAGGAACATTTTAACTGTTCATAAAGTGGTTTGCCTGGGGGAAAAAAAACTGTTCTTGTGCCTGGTAGTCCTGATATCTGGGGCTCTGTAGCGTCGGCCAGATGGTAAAAGTTCAAAGAGGGGATGGCTTGGATGTGAGGGATCCAGAGTGATTTTCTGACATCTTTTCCTCACTCTGGATGTATACAGTTCTTGAAGGGTGGGCAGGGGAGCACCAATAATCCTCTCAGCAGTCTGAACCGTTCTCTGTAATCTTCTGATGTCTGATTTAAGTTATGATGGCTAAGTAGAACTGTTTCAGCAACTCCTGTGATATGTCGAACTTCCTCAGCTGGCAAAGGAAGTACAACCGTTGTTGGGTCTTTTTTACAAGTCGATGTGAGTTTCCCACTTCAGGTCCTGGATCCCAGGAACTTGAATGTCTCCACTGTAGCCACAATGCTGTCCATGATGGTGAAAGTGCAGGGGTGTTCCTCCTGAAGTCCACTATCATCTCTACAGTTTTGAGCTTGTTCAGCTCCAGGTTGTTGTGACTGCACCAGACAGCCAGCTCTTTAACCTCCTTGACCTGCTTCTGTCAGAAAGCTGGTGATTCATTGACAGATAAGGCTAGGAACAGAAAATTGGTTTAGTTTAGTTTAGTTTGGAGGAGTGAAGGGATGATGGTGTTGAAGGCCAAGATGAAATCCACAAACAGGATCCTTACATAAGTCCCTGGTCTGTCTAGATGCTGCAGGATGAAGTGCAAGGCAATATTCACTGCATCATCCACTGACCCATGTGCTCGGTAAGCAAACTGCAGGGGGTCCAGTAAGGGTCCAGTGATGTCCTTCAGATGAGCCAGAACCAGTTTTTTTTAAATTACTTCATGACCACAGACGTTAGCACCACAGGTCTGTAGTCGTTAAGCCCTGTTATCTTGGGTTTCTTTGGAACTGGGATAATGGTTGAGCCCCCCCCCCCCATCTTAAGGGCTTTTACCTCTGGATTGATGTTGGTGTGGAACTCAATGAGTAGAAATGGACCAAGGATGTCCTGGTTTAGATGGTAAATGACTTTGTTGAGCTGCCTCTGGGTGGTAAATGGATTGAGGTAGCAGCCAGACCTTTTGTCCCATATGGTACTAGGGTGTAGCAGTTCTTCTGAAATCAGCCTGACTCTTTTGTCTCTGAGCTGCCCTCTGTAGGTGGATGTCTGTTGAGTTCCATACCCTCTCACTCTCCTTGAACCAGTGGTTGATAGCTGAAACCTCTAATGGCTGTCCTGACCAGGGAAACAGGGCGATCAGTAGCTGAGAATGCACTGGAATGGTGCTAACCATGTGGTTTCTTGGCGTAATGAGTTCTGTGGATACTCTGCACACAATGCACACAAAGTAGTATCTCCATCTGTGCTGATGACTATGGCAATATAAGGCGTCTCCCTAATTCCTGGATCTTGTGCTTAGTCTGGCATTTGGTGGGATGGCTGGAGGGAGAATGGGTTCTGGAAGTGAGGATTAAGGATCTGGGTTATGTATACAGGAAAGAGCGTCAGCTTTTTGATTTTTGTCTATAGGATACAGTACAGTTGAAGCAGGTGAAAAAGAGTGTCCATCGTGCTTATCGAGAATTCAGTTTCTTTGCTTCACAAAGATATTCCAGGTTTCTATGGTCTGTGATGACCTCAAATTAATGTTTGGCTCCTTCCAGCCAGTGTCTCCATTCCTCAAGAGCCAGTTTGATTGACAGCAGTTTGTGGTTACTTATATCGTTGTTTGGAATAGAATATGCACATGGATGGAGAATGGGAGGCTCACCCTGCTGTTGGGACAAATCAGATTCTACCCTGTTGGTGGAAGTGTTGACCTCCACCATGAAAGGGAGATCAGGGTTGGGATGAGATAGAAGGTAGGAGCTGTAAAGAAAGCTTCTTTTAAATCTTTAATGGCTGAGGTTTTTCCACGACCGAAATGTGGGCCTGTTATGGAGAAGTGGGGTAAGTGGAGAACTAATCTAAAATAACTAAAAGTTGGAAATTAATCGTATATAAAAGTTAGCTAATCTGAGGAAGCGTTGGAGATCTGACTATAGAGGGTTGTGGCCAGTCCTTAACTCCGCTGGTCCATCTGGATGCCATGCTCATTGATGACATATCTGAGAAAATGGATGCTCTCCTGCTCTCCTACAAATAGATCTGTGTCATGTGGTGGCAATGTTCGGCTGGGAGTAAATCAGGATGTTGTTGATGAAAATGATGACAAAGTGGTCGAAGTACTCACAGAACACCTCATTCAAAAATTCCCGGGATTACAGAGGGTAAATTGGCAGACCCATACGGCATAACCAATTACTCATAGTGGCCTAAAGGTGTTACGAAGACCGTGTTCCACTCATTACTCTCATGTTCTTGTATGAGGTTTTAGGCACTCTGCAGGTCCAACTTGGAGAAGATGTGAACTCTACGTAAATGGGCTGCAGGGACCAGAGGAAGGGGTCATGGTATTTGTTGATCTGTGAATTGGGGGCACGGTAATTGATGCAGGGCCCTAAGCCTCTATCCTTTTTTGCTACAAAGTAGAAGCTTGAAGTGGCATGGGAAGTTAATAGTCGGATGAACATTTGCTTGAGAGCCTCCTATATGTACTCCTCCATGGCCTTCTGCTTCTGCATAGACTTTCCAGGTCAATGGCACAGTTCTATGCCGTTGTGGTGTGGACATAAAATGCTTCAAACAAAATTATTTTACGTTGTCATTATGGGATATTGTTTGTAGGGTTTGCAGAAAAAAAATTAATCCATTGTTAAATAAGGCTGTAACATAACAAAATGTGGAAAAAGTGAAGTGCTGTGAATACTTTCCAGATGCACTGTGCAGGGGCATTTTTGTCCAATTTGTTTTCATTTTTGTCCCAGCCTTACACACGATCTGCCTATGCACATTTTAACTATATCATATGATATAAATAAAGACAATATGTCTTGAATATCTTGAATTCTAGGGGCATATCCATTCTGTATGCTCTATTACACCGTGAGCTGTTGCCTTGCATTATATTTGTCACCAGTCAACTGTATAGGTGTGTTCTGCTTGAAGCTGCATAGTGCAGACCAAAGAGCAGCCTACAAATGCGACTTCCGGAGGACCCAGTCTCCGAAAAGAGACGCAGCTAATGTTATAAAGTATGAGATGATGTATGTGGGGCAAGGTTGTTAATTACGTAAAAAAAAAATTAACACATAATTTTTTAAACATAACTAATTCATTAGATGAATGTCTTAAATCGACTTATAAGACAACATATATGACAATAACACTCACAATATACTGTAGGTACATATATGTCATATATTACATTTCTGTATCGGCAAGGCAGCAGAGGACACAAACAAAAACTTCTAAATTCATGTGTGACTTTTTTTTATTGAATAAGTGTCCAAATAAGATGACACTTTATAATGTGTCTATTTTCAGCTATAGATATAGTCAAACTGTGTATCAGCACTCTTGTTTAGACAGTGGAGTATGTTTTACTTTGTTTTGTTTTTTATTTATTTATTTATTTTATTTTAAAGCATTTATATATTTGAGCATCACTCAGGCCAAGTGTGGATGTGATGGATTTTAAAGATAGATTTCATGAACATCTGGGCCACAACAGAGTGTCTTTCAAATACAGAGTATGTCATCCTGCTATTCCCAGTTGCCAAATAAATTCAAATATCAACTCATGAAACCAGGTGCACACTGGCTTTCTAAAGAGGTCAAATGGAGGATGATCCCATCGATGAAAATGTGGCCACAAGAGGTCGCCAAAGCCCAGTTTTTAAATTTATTTAGAAGGCTACAGAAAAGATAGTTAACAATTTAAAAAAGTCAATAAAAGAGAAGTTGTCTCAGTTAAACAAAACAAAATTATTGACCTACCAGTGTAGTATGAAAGAATTAAAGCTATGTAGAAGTAGAAGCCATAAAGTGAAGTAGAAGCCCTTTGCAAGAGTTACTAAAATGAGACCTGAAGAGGATAGTAAGTAGCTGAATTGGTAAATTAAACCTACATTTTAAACGGATTATGTTTGATGAAGAGGAACATATTTCAACAGTAGATGTATACACAGTAAATTTACATGCCATGACACATAGGATCAACCCTGGTTAGCTTCACTAGGTAACCAGTTAATTGCTACAATACAGGTTGCCAGCTGTGGGCTGTTGCTTTCAGGCCCCTTAAATGTCCCATACATCCCTGATCCTGTGACCACATTATGTTCACCAAAACTGCATTTAGTTGATCAAGTCAACAACAGTATTAGTATTAGTATTATTTTAGCCCAAAAAGCAAATCATTCTTTCTTAGGACTGTTTCTCTTTAAAATACAAAAGTTGTGTAATCCCATGTAGGCTATCTGCAATCAGATGCACATTTTAAACTGGAGTAATCTAATTTCAGTCACGTGTGTTTCATAAACACATAAACCATTTTGGATTACAATGCGCAATCAAAATGATACGTTTAATTATTCCAGCCGCTGTGAGAAAATGCTATAAACTATCCGGCACCTGTAGCCATAGACATATATAAATATGTCTATGCCTGGAGCATCCTCACATGCGATTCACCTTCTTTATGTTTACAGACATGATGTAATGACACTCAAATTAGAAAACATTATTAAAAGCCAACCGCTGTGAATCAGGCTAAATTAAGGCGATAGTTTTGAACAATGGTTGGTTATGTACTTGCTCAAAAATTTATTTTGTATCATTTTTAAGCAAAAAAGTTATGCACTGCAGCTTTAAAGTTGATGTTGTCACCATTATGTTTAGTTTAGCTTTAGTTTTGAACTTTCATTAAATCTGTCAGCTGGCTGTAAAAACAAACTTTATTAAACAAAAAAGTCACTTTATTGGATCAGGGCAAATCATTATTCCTCACTGGGCATTCCTGAAATGGAGAAGGGAACCTGGAGAGCGGTGATTCTCCAATGTCTGCAGTACGGCTACCCTAGCTGATACTAGCGTTAACTGTCACTGCACGGCCACCCATGGCTGGAAAGGAGCCTGAGCCCAACGCAGAGCTGGTGACCACGCTAATGCTGGCCACGGACCCTAAGTCAATGCCAATGCCTGCAACAGATCTTGAGCGTGAGACCACGTCTGTCCCGGAGCTGAAATCAGCCACCTAATCTGACCAGGTGTGTGTGCCAACTTCTACTTACGAACTGGTGGGAAATAAAGATCAGGATGACAGCATTCTTCTACTGATGCCGCCCAGTTTAAAGACTTCACTGCTGGTTCTGCCCATTCCAAAGCCTTCATCACCACTGGTACTGCACAGCTTAAAGACTTTATCACCACTGGTTCTGCCCAGCCCAAAGCCTTCATCACGGCTGGTCCTGCCCAGCTTAAAAATTTCATCACCACTGGTTCTGCCCAGTCTAAAGCTTTCATTGCCGCTGGTCCTACCCAGCTTAAAGACTTCATCACCACTGGTTCTGCCCAGCCCAAAGCCTTCATCACCACTGGTTCTGCCCGGCCCAAAGCCTTCATCACCCCTGGTCTTGCCCAGCTTAAAGACTTCATCACCTCTGGTTCTGCACAGCTCAAAGCCTTTCTTGAAAGACTTCAACACCGCTGGTTCTGCCCAGCCCAAAGCCTTCATCACTGCCAGTCCTGCCCAACTTAAAGACTTCATCACCGGATTCTGCCCAGCCTAAAGACTTCATCACTGTTGGTTCTGCCCCACCCAAAGCTTTCGTCACTACTGATCCTGTACAGTCTAAAGCCTTCATCGGTGCTAGTCCTTCCCAGCTTAAAAACTTTGTTGCTGTGTATAATACACCCTGCCTCCCTCTCCCACCTACTCTCCCCTTCAGTCCCTTGGCTCCTCAGTTGGCTCTTACCTGTTTAGATCCGCTGTGGAATTCTAATTCTCCAGCTCAGCCATGATGCGTCAACTCCTGTGTTCTCAGCTCCACCCGGAACCGTCGTCCCCTTAGCTCCACCATGCTTTCTCATCCCACTAGCTCCACTTTGGCAGTGGGTCCTCATACCACCTGTGCTCTGGGTGTCCACGTTTTCTATCCTGCCATTGCCTTCCACCATCAGACCCTCCATCGCTGTTTCCCCCATTATCTCCTCCAAGGGTCCTTCTGCAATCTGCTCTGCCCCGATTTCTTCTGCCTAGTTTTGGTTGTTCGCCAGTCCCTCATCTTCCTCTAAACCCACACACTCCCTATCCCTCTGTCGATCAGTTATGGTGCAAGGTCACACCTTTCTGGAGGGTGGGCGTTCTGTCACCATTATGTTCAGTTAAGCTTTAGTTTCGTTTTCATCATTTTTCTCTTTATTTCTGTCTGCCTATGTTTATGTTTGCAAGTCATTTATCAGTTGTCATGCTTATTCATTAAGTTTCTAATTAGAGCTCACTTTAGCTTGCTTTGCTTTAATAAACATACTTCACACACACGCACACACACACACACACACACACACACACACACACACACACACACACACACACACACACACACACACATATATATACTGTACATTTGAATCGTCTTCACAGTCATTGGACTTCATTGTGTCACATGTCAGCTTAGATCAATTAAATAACATTAAAAGTTACAAATTTTGTCCCTGTTAATGTATCATTTGCTTAAATGTTAAAATTAATCAAATGGAACTGTATTTTTTTATCAGTTATGTATGTGTTCTATAAATTACATTTTTCTGTAAAGCTGTTTTGAAATAATGTGCACCATGAAAAATGCTATAATTTATGCCATGTTCTATGTTTTATAACTTTATATCTAAAAAAAATATATCATTACATGTACAGTGAGGAAAAAAATATTTTAAACGTTTGACCACTGACAAAGAAATGATCAGTCTATAATATTAATTCTAGGTTTATTTTAACAGTGAGAGACAGAATATCTACAAAAAGAATCCAGAAAAGAAACGCATTTCAAAAAAGTTATAAATTGATTTGCATTTTAATAAGTGAAAGTATTTGATCCCCTATCAATTAGCAAGATTTCTGGCTCCCAGGTGTCTTTTATAAAGGTAAAGAGCTGAGATTATTAACACTCTCTTAAAGGGAGTGCTCCTAATCTCAGTTTGTTACCTGTATGAAAGACACCTGTACACAGAAGCAATCAATCAGATTCCAAACTCTCCACCATGGCCAAGAGCTGTCCAAGGATGTCAGGGACAAGATTACAAACATACAAAAGACTATCGCTAAACAGCTTGGTGAGAAGGTGACAACAGTTGGTGCGATTATTTGCAAATGGAAGAAACGCAAAATAACTGTCAATCTCTGCTTGTGGAGTTTCAATGATTATGAGAACAGTGAGGAATCAGCCCAGAACTACACAGGAGGATCTTATCAATGATTTCAAGGCAGCTGGGACCATAGTTACCAAAAAAACAATTTGTAACACACTACGCTGTGAAGGACTGAAATCCTGCAGCAACCGCAAGGTCCCTCTGCTCAAGAAAGCACATGTATAGGCCCAATGAACATCTGAATGATTCAGAGGAGAACTGGGTGAAAGTGTTGCGGTCAGACGAGACCAAAATCAAGCTCTTTTGGAGGAGGAGGAATGCTGCCTATTACTCCAAGAACACCATCTTCACTGTCAAACACGGAGGTGGAAACATTATGCTTTAGGGGTATTTTTCTGCTAAGGGGACAGGACAACAGCACCGCATCAAAGGGACGATGTTCGAGGCCATGTCAGGGCCAGGGCATTGAAAACAGCATAACAATGACCCAAAACACACGGCCAAGGCAAGGCCAAGTGGCTCAAGAAGAAGCACATTAAGGTCTTGGAGTGGCCTAGCCAGTCTCCAGAACTTAATCCTAAAAAAAATCTTTGGAGGGAGCTGAAAGTTCGAGGTGCGAAATGTCAGCCTTGAAACCTTAATAACTTGGAGAGGATCTGCAAAGAGGAGTGGGACAAAAACCCTCCTGAGATGTGTGCAAACCTGGTCGCCAACTACAAGAAATGTCTGACCTCTGTGATTGCCAACAAGGGTTTTGCCACCAAGTACTAACTCATGTTTTTTTGTGAAGGGATCTAATACTTATTTCATTTATTAAAATGTAAATCAATTTTTAATCTGAAATGCATTTTGTTATACATTTTTTTGTTGTTATTCTGTCTCTCACTGTTCAAATAAACCTACTATTAAAATTATAGACTGATAAGTCAGTGGGCAAAAATCAGCAGGGGATCAAATAATTTTTTTCTTCACTGTAAATATATAAAAATATATATGAAAAAGCATATTCAGAAAAAGAAGTGTCCGTTCAAGTTCAGAATTTCCCTCTCCCATTTTTCACTCTTACATCATGGTTTATTCTGAGCTGTGACATGATAAATGAATGGCCAATGAACTTTTTCTACATTATTAATTACTGCTTTCACTGGAGCTTTAACTTTATCACCTTTGCTAATCAGCACACATTGCTAATATGTGTTATTAGTTAGCATCGCTTGACCTTGGGGGACTTCTCCAGCTGAGCAAGCAGTCTAAAGGAAATGGTCTGTTAAACATCACCATGTAGTTCACAGAGTGAGAAACTGGTTGCACAATTTAGTGAAAGTTATGACTGGCTTATATATGAAACTCCTTCCCTGTTTGAGCTGAGCATTCGTCTCACTGCAAATCTGGTAAGAATCTGCTCTATCAGCGGAAATAAGTCACATTACTGCTTATTTGAGGGCTTTTATATCTCCTTATCTCTGACTTTTCTGTCTGTCATGGGTTACATTGCAAGGTCAAGTACAAATTAATGCAGGTGTTTCAAGGTTATTTATTTACAACAGGTCTGTGTGCTTGTTTTACTTATTTTATTTACAGTTCACACTTCTTCAGTTAGTGTGTGAAAAAATGTTTTAATGTTTTGGTTAAATTATATGAGAATCATTGAGTTCTTCTGAGCTGATCACTAAGCTACAGATTTCCGTACTACCTATAAGTGGGAAATTCCCAAGGAACACACAATGGAGTTAATAGTTGAAGCAATGCATACATCACATATTATCTTTATTCGGGGTATACAGATACTGGGACCCACAAGTACCTATAGTTGTTTAGTCAATACACAACAGTCAGCATGCATTATCTAGTTAGTTTATTTGTGGCATTCAACAGTTATTAATTCAAGTCAAGATTATTTATACAGTGCTTTTTACAATACAAGTTGTGTCAGAGCAACCTTACAGTATTAAAATAATAAGGTAAAATGTCAATAATAATGCAAGAGTTTCATATTGCAACAAAGTCAAATTGGGGAGGACTCATCTGGTTCCCATGGCCTTGTGCCGGTGGCCGTTTAGGGTAGGAGTTCTTTCTTGATGATCTGTCTCTGGGGCTCATCTAGTTGACACGGTATCCGCTGACATTCGGCTGTAGGTGTTGATCCACCATCTGCTCTTGGATTGGACTGGATCCGGGGGACTGCAGTGACCATCTGATCTGGATACGGACTGGATCTGGTGGCTATGGTGACCTGGGAATAAGAAACAAACAGACTAATATTAATGTAGATGCAAGAGTTCCAAGTTGCCACAAAATCAGATTGGAGAGGACTCATCTGGTTTTCGCTGTCTTGCGTCGATGGCCGTCTAGGTGATGAGGTCTTCACTGATGATCTGTCTTTGATGTGGTCTCTGCTGACATTCAGGGCTGTAGAGGATATCTCTGGGTGCTGATGGGTACGGACTAGATCCGGGAGACTGCAGTGACCGTCTGATCTGGAATACAGGTGGCTACAGTGACCTCGGAATAAGAAGGAAAGATACTAATATTAGCGTAGATGCCATTCTTCTTCTGATGCAACGAGTACATCAGGTGTTATATGAAGTGTCCCTGGTTTTACGGTTGACCTAAATAATGCAGCCTAACAATCCTTTAACGGATTTGGATTATGAAATGTATTAAGTGTAGGCCAGGTTAAAGAGATGGGTCTTTAATCTAGATTTAAACTGACAGAGTGTGTCTGCCTCCCGAAAAGTGTTAGGTAGATTGTTCCAGAGTTTGGGCGCTAAATGTGAAAAAGATCTGCCGCCCGCAGTTGAGGGCTTTATAAGTAATTAGCAAGATTTTAAAATCTATACAATGTTTATTAGGGAGCCAGTGCAGTGTTGACAGAACCGGGCTAATATGGTCATACTTTCTGGTTCTAGTAAGAACTCTAGCTGCTGTATTTTCAACCAGCTGGAGTTTGTTTATTAAGCGTGCAGAACAACCACCCAATAAAGCATTACAATAATCTATCCTTGAGGTCATGAACGCATGGATTAACGTTTCTGCATTTGACATCGTGAGCATAGGTCGTAATTTCGATATATTTTTTAGATGAAAAATGCGGTTTTGCAAATGCTAGAAATGTGGCTTTCGAAGGAAAGATTGCTATCGAATAGCACACCTAGGTTCCTGACTGATGACGACGAATTGACAGAGCAGTCATTGAGTATTAGACTGTGTTTTAGGTTATTACATGCAGAGGTTTTAGGTCCAATAATTAACACCTCTGTTTTTTCAGAATTTAGCAGTAAAAAATTTCTTGCCATCCAATTTTTTATTTCAACTATGCAACTATGTTAGTTTTTCAAATTGGTATGCTTCGCCGGGCCGTGAAGAAATATAGAGCTGCATATCATCAGCATAACAGTGAAAGCTAACACCATGTTTCCTGATGATGTCTCCCAAGGGTAACATATAAAGTGTAAAAAGTAATGGCCCTAGTACTGAGCCTTGAGGTACTCCATACTGCACTTGTGATTGATATGATACCTCATCATTCACTGCTACGAATTGATGCCGGTCAGATAAGTATGATTCGAACCAAGCCAGTGCACTACCACTAATGCCAACATAATTTTCAAGTCTATTTAAAAGAATATTGTGGTCAATAGTATCAAACGCAGCACTAAGATCCAGTAGTACTAATAGAGAGATGCATCCACGATCGGATGACAGGAGAAGATCATTTGTAACTCTAATAAGAGCAGTCTCAGTACTATGATACGGTCTAAAACCTGACTGGAAATCCTCTCAGATACCATTTTTCTCTAAGAAAGAACACAATTGTGAGGACAATACCTTTTCTAGTATCTTTGACAGAAAAGGGAGATTTGAAATTGGTCTGTAATTGTTTAATTCATTGGGATCAAGTTGAGGTTTTTTAATTAGAGGCTTAATAACAGCCAGTTTGAAAGTTTTGGGGACATATCCTAACGATAGTGACGAATTAATAATATTCAGAAGAGGATCTATGACTTCTGGAAGCACCTCTTTTAGTAGCTTAGATGGAATAGGGTCTAACATACATGTTGTCGGTTTAGATGATTTAATAAGTTTATACAACTCTTCCTCTCCTATAGTTGAAAATGCATGGAATTGTTCCTCAGGAGATCTATAGCATATCTGGTGTGATACTGTAGCGGATGGCTGCATAGTTACAATTTTATCTCTAATAGTATCTATCTTGGTAGTAAAATAGTTCATGAAGTCATTACTGCTGTGCTGTTGGGAAAATTCAGCGCCTGTTGGTGCTTTATTCTTCGTTAATTTAGCCACTGTATTGAATAAATACCTAGGGTTATGTTTGTTTTCTTCTAAGAAAGATGAAAAATAATCTGATCTAGCAGTTTTTAATGCTTTTCTATAGGATATGTTACATTCACGCCAGGCTGTACGGAAAACCTCTAGTTTTGTTTTCTTCCAGCTGCGTTCCATTTTTCGTTGTGCTCTCTTCAGTGCGCGAGTGTGTTCAGTATACCACGGCGTCGGACTGTTTTCCTTAATTTTTCTTAACCGCAGAGGAGCAACTATATCTAAAGTGCTAGAAAAAAGAGAGTCATTAGTTTCTGTTGCATCATCAAATTTTCCTGAGCTATCGGATATGCTGAGGAATTCAGATAAATCAGGAAGATTACTTACAAAGCAGTCTCTTGTGGTAGAAGTAATGGTTCTACCGTACTTATAGCGAGGAGTTAGTTTTACAGTTTTAGCTATCTGGAGTATACACAAGACTAGATAATGATCTGAGATATCATCACTTTGATGCAGAATTTCAACGCCATCATCATCAATTCCGTGTGACAACATTAAATCTAAGGTGTGATTTCGGTAATGAGTAGGTCCTGACACGTGTTGTCTAACCCCAATTGAGTTCAGAATGTCTATAAATGCTGATCCTAATGCATCTTTTTCATTATCAACATGGATGTTAAAATCACCCACTTTTAAGACTTTATCTGCGGCCAACACTAATTCGGATAGAAAATCAGCAAATTCTTTATGGTGTTTATTCTGTATGGTGCCCTGGTGGCCTGTATACAGTATCCAGTACAAACATCACAGGAGATTTATCATTAATACTTGTTTCTTTGGATAATGTTATATGGAGCACCATTACTTCAAACGAGTTATACTTAAAGCCCGTTCTCTGAGAAACACTTAACATATTGCTATAAATTGTGCAAACACCTCCCTACCTTTTACACGTGGCACATGTTTATAACAGTAATTTTGGGGGGTAGCCTCATTTAAAATAATGTAGTCATCTGGTTTTAGCCAGGTTTCTGTCAAACAGAGCACATCTAGCTTATGATCAGTGATCATATCATTTACAAAAAGTGCTTTCGTAGAAAGTCACCTGATATTTAATAAGCCATGCTTTATCATTTGTTTCTCAGTATTATATACATTTTTTATTTGTTGAACATCAATTAAATTGTTACTCTTACATTGCTTTGGACGTTTATTGTATTTTCTAGCTCGGGGAACAGACACAGTCTCTATAGTGTGATATCTAGGAGAAAGGGTCTCTATGTGCTGAGAATTAACTGATTTCTGTGACGTGAGGCAGCTAGCAGACGGTCGGTTTAGCCAGTCTGTCTGCTTCCTGACCTGGGCCCCAGTTAGTCAAGTGCAAACGCTAAGACTATGTGCCATATTTCTAGATAGGAGAGATGCTCCACATCCGGAGGGATGAAGACCATCTCTTTTCAACAGGTCGGGTCTGCCCCAGAAACTCGTCCAATTGTCTATGAAACCTATGTTATTTCGCGGGCACCACTTTGACATCCAGCCATTTAATGATGACAATCTACTGTGTATCTCGTCACCACGGTAAGCAGGGAGTGGACCAGAGCATATAACAGTGTCTGACATCGTACTTGCAAGTTCACACACCTCTTTAACATTATTTTTTTATTATCTCCGACTGGCGAAGTCGAACATCATTAGTTAGTTATTACATTAGTTAGTTATTAGTTATTAGTTATTACATTTAGCATTAGCCAGCACTTTTAAATTTTCCAAGATGTCAGGCGCTCTGGCTCCTGGTAAACACTGGACTATGGTGGCTGGAGTCTCTATTTTCATGTTCCGTACAATAGAATCGCCAATTACTAGAGCACTTTCATCAGGTTTCTCAGTAGGTGCATCACTGAGTGGGGAGAACCTGTTTGATGTTCTGATCGGAATGGAAGAGCGGTGTTTTGGCCCGCGACTATGCCATCTCACAGTCACCCAGTTGCCCTGCTGCACGGTCGCTGTAACTACCGGAACCGAACAATTTGTATGCCTCCCTGAGCTAGTCACATACAAAGCCGTATCTAAGTCCCTAACATTCTTACTATCCTCCATTAAAGTTTAGATGTGTGTCTCTAGTTCTGAAATCTTCTCTGTCAGCCTAGCTTACAGCGTAAGTATATACTTGTAGGGTCTGGACCAATCAAACACACAATTGTTCATTAGAAGTAGGAAAAAAATCACACACTCCCTTTTCTTAGTCCCCAACTGTAGGCTCCGGCAAGTCTCACATGGCCCACAAGGCCCCGGTTGCTATAGTGACCAGGACACCTCTGCCAGACCATAAAAACATTCAGACGCAAAAGAATGTGAATCGCAACTTCCCCAACCAACTCTCTCCTAAACAGACTGCAATAGTAACTGACTTCGTTCATTAATTCTTTAACAAACCTTCCTATGAATGAACACACCAATCCCCAAGTCAGTGTGTATTTCATTGTGGTTTAGGTATCTTGTCTTTTGGTGTAATGTTTTTATGCATGTGTTACTATAGATATGGATGGATGTGTTATGCGGTGTAACCACATGGTCATGTTTGGTATCTCTGAATTCGTATTTTGATGGCCTAAAGGATGATACATATTATATGTCAATACACATGCAACATATTACAGTTGCATGAATCCCTAGTAGATATGAATGAGTACCCACATGCTCTCAGGAAAAGGGTCATAAAAAAGCCCCCTTTCTATCCAAACCTCCCGCTTGGAATTTCAGCCTCTCTCATTGGTCAAACCCAGGCTGGGGGGGGGCGTCATTCTTCAAGCCTTTAAAGGGCTCCCCCACAGTTCCGCCCTCTCTCTTCTCTGACTCTTCTCTCTTCTCTTGGACTGAAAACACGTCACCCGCGCCTCCCCCAGATCCATGGGGGGGGGGGGGTGCTCACCCTGCAATCATGAGGCCTACAAACCCTTCTTCGAAGCCATGCGGTCTCCAAGGACACTCAAGGAACTGAAAAGGACTCTCTGAACTGAACACATACGGAACCAATGCACAACAACAAGAGCTTGCAAGTATCTGTCCTTTCTAACGTAGATAGCTGCGTTTAAGGCGTTTATAAAAACGATTTCAGGTTGTTCAGAACCGTTTCATACCTGTCCAATGCAACTCACTTTCTGTCTCTCTCTCACTCTCTCTCTTACTCTCTCTCTCACGCGTTCTCTGTCTATTTGTGTTTTATGTATGTTTGTCTATGTGCGATCGTTTGTAAATAGTTAAGTTTAATAAACAACCATATATTCACATATAATGATTCTCTGTGCTGAATGCTTACATTACAACAGTCACTTAAACTGTGTCGATCTCATATTGCTACCCTTTTTGCCCTATTTTGTTCAAATTGTTTTAACTCCGTTCTGATAAGTAAAACACGTTCTCGTGACGACGAGCCAACGTCAGAGTAATGAGTATCACTGAACAATTTGCTGGACAAAGAAACCAGTCGATATCATTATTACTGTTACTGATCAGAAACTGGAAATTGCGTATATTTAATGACGATTATTATTGTGGCGAGGCGTCTGCCCGCCCCCCTAATTTTCATCACCACCCCGTCCCGTATTCGCCGCCCTTCTCCAGGCTCCCGACGGGAGTGGGTGTGTAGGGGAGAGGAGGGGCGTGTAATCGGCTCGGGCTGGCGGCGTGTGATGGGGACACCTGATGTAAATGAAGCCTCATCACCGCCGCTGTTTAAATCCCGAGCGCGCCTCTCCTCGGGAGACCGGTCTCTTTCCCCCGTGCATGCACGCTGGTGTCCTCGCGGGTCCAGGAGGGGGTGAAGAGGGAATCCCGCGCCACAAGAGTTTGGAGAGCCGCCGGACCCGCGGTCCGGTTGAGGCCGCCAGAAGCCGCCGCCCCAGCGCCGGACAGCTCGAGAGGGATGAGCCTGCCGGAGATGCCGCCGCCCTAGCACCCCGGCGCTAGTATGGAAAGCGCCCGCGGCCGCCGGACTCCGCCCCTCTCCTGGACCCTTCCCCTCTGAACACTACCGTTCCGTCACGCTGCCCCAGCACCCGAGGACACCAGACTCCCCTTTTATTTTTGGACACTGTTTTACTTTATGGACTCACTTTCCCTTATTTTCTGTTTAATAAAAGCCTCTCCGAGGCCTGACGCCACACCCACTGTGTCTGTCGTTTGCCCCTCCCGCCACAGTGGTGGAGAATGCGGGCAAGGCGGGGCTTAGACAGCGCAGTGGGCAACACCTGATGACGTCATCCCCTCTCGCTCGCAAAAGTTCGTGAAAACCCGGACAGGGACGGAGGAACGACGGAGACGGCCTCCCAGCCGCAAGAAGGGTAAGTGATGTTTCAGTTAGTCACTTATCCTGCGGTTGGTTGAGGCTGTCGACTAATACCGGTTTTTCTGTCCCTGTTCCGGTACGCGGCGAGAGGGAGCGTTGCCTTGGAGAGGAATCCCCGCCCACTCCGACCGCTGGAGCCTGGATGAGGAAGGTAGCACTCCTGCGTGGGCGGCGACCTTAGGACGGGGATGTCGCTTGGGGGGGGGAATGTGGCGAGGCGTCTGCCCGCCCCCCTAATTTTCATCACCACCCCGTCCCGTATTCGCCGCCCTTCTCCAGGCTCCCGACGGGAGTGGGTGTGTAGGGGAGAGGAGGGGCGTGTAATCGGCTCGGGCTGGCGGCGTGTGATGGGGACACCTGATGTAAATGAAGCCTCATCACCGCCGCTGTTTAAATCCCGAGCGCGCCTCTCCTCGGGAGACCGGTCTCTTTCCCCCGTGCATGCACGCTGGTGTCCTCGCGGGTCCAGGAGGGGGTGAAGAGGGAATCCCGCGCCACAAGAGTTTGGAGAGCCGCCGGACCCGCGGTCCGGTTGAGGCCGCCAGAAGCCGCCGCCCCAGCGCCGGACAGCTCGAGAGGGATGAGCCTGCCGGAGATGCCGCCGCCCTAGCACCCCGGCGCTAGTATGGAAAGCGCCCGCGGCCGCCGGACTCCGCCCCTCTCCTGGACCCTTCCCCTCTGAACACTACCGTTCCGTCACGCTGCCCCAGCACCCGAGGACACCAGACTCCCCTTTTATTTTTGGACACTGTTTTACTTTATGGACTCACTTTCCCTTATTTTCTGTTTAATAAAAGCCTCTCCGAGGCCTGACGCCACACCCACTGTGTCTGTCGTTTGCCCCTCCCGCCACATTATACACAATTTCCTGTGAGTTAAACTACTTTCCCTGACTGAAATGTATGTTTTAAATAACTCATTTCATCCTATTCATTGGTCACAAGGACCTGGTGGAGATTTACTGTATACATGTGATGAGAGAAACATAGTCTCATACTTGTACACACATATTGATCAATTTGAAATTCTTTGAGCTAATGACATTTTCTACATATTGGCGTTAGAATGCGGGGCAGTTTTAAACTATGTGATGTGAGCAACTCAGGAATAATTTGTGTGTCTCCATGCTTGTTTATTCAAACTCGGCTCGTGACTCGCGTCTCTTTTGTTTGTGTGTGTGTGTGTGTGTGTGTGTGTAAGAACAGTGTGGACCCGCCCACCTTCAACACCTTCACAGATGCTTGAGCCTCTCGCACAGAGAAACTCAACAGCTGTAAAAGATGTAACTTAACTGCAGTTTATATATTGACCCTATAAAACTAAGAAATATTTTATAGCGCGTCCTAAAGCCACCCTAAATTGAGCGTAGAAATCCTCTTTTTAGCGTGAAGAAGTTGATTGAGCGAGTTTCCTCTTTCACTTTAAGGCCTTTATTTTTATATTTTGAGTGTAGATAGATTAGCCATTGATGTGCATTCCAATGCTAATCAGCTATCTTGCTCCTTTGGGTTAAAACCTCAGATTAGCTACCTGATAAAATTAACCCCTTTTGCTCGTCGAATAGATTTAATGTAGTAAACAACTTCGCGTCATTACTGTACAAATCTTGATCGAGTGTTATTTATTTGTTTGTGTGCAAAGCACACACAATTCTTGTGTCAGCAGCCTGACTCAAGATCGACGTGCACGCATCGTAACTAAGCAACCTTTTAATAGTGAACGCATCCTATTAAGATAAGGTTTGCAAACCCACACATGTACCTGTGTTCAGTAAATGGACATAAGAAATATACACCCGCGATAACTCTTCGCCATGGTAACGGCGCTTAGATGCGCGTTTAAATCCACACAAGGTGGAATCTGAAATCCCGCATAAAAAGGTATTTCCTTCTATTAAAAGCTAGAAGTCTGTCTAAAACCTTTTCCAATACCTATGCATGATTTCATGTTTTTGTTTTCTTTGGGCAAAAACGCTTATGGATAGTCCCAGTCAGTCTCTCCCTTCTCTTTTCCCTTTTGATTTTACATTATTAATTATTGTTATTTGAACCATAATGATAATTAACATAATGTATGTTTTCTTTTTTGTGTGATTTAATTTGAATTATTTCACCGCCTTAGATTCAACTCTCCCTTTAGCAATTATAATTGTATTTGCTCATTTTAAATTTTTGATTAAACAGTCTTGATTAAAATTTAAACTTTGACCAAATCGATCAAGTTGCACTCTCAGTACCCCAAAAAGCTAACTCAGCCCATCCCAGGAGGTCTGTTTTTCTTTCTCAGCTCTGCCATTTCCCAGGTGTGACGACTCTATAGCGCCCCACCCGATGGGCCCCGTCACTGACCCCAGGGCTGGCAGTCAGCTCACTTTCTCTCTTTTGCTCTCTCAGCTCTGCCATTTCCCAGGTGTGACGACTCCATAGCGCCCCCACCCGGTGGGCCCCGTCACTGACCCCAGGGCTGGCAGTCAGCTCACTTTCTCTCTTTTGTTTTAACCCTTTATACCTCTCTTTCTGGTGGATTTTGTTTTTGTTTTTCTCCCTATTAGAGACTGAACCTGTCTGAACATCAGTGAAATCTTTTGGTAACTACACCGATGAACTGAATAGCTCCAAAGTTAATCGCTCATCATTAAGTTTACTCATAGTTTCCTGTGTTTACCCACACAAACTATCTGACCCCTTCTTTACAGCTAGGATAATAAGCGTTTAGTTTGCGTCACCATCTGATGACATCAGTTAAGTGCGCAACACATAGCAACATTTTAGCTCATTAGTTCTGTACGGACTTGCATTGGCTCGTTGTGCTTTGTCTCTCCCTCTCTATTTGTGTCAACATGTCACCATCCAGTCCCGCCATCCAGTCCAGACAAGGCAAAGATGCCATCCTGCCCTGGGTCTAGTGACTACAGCACCTGAGCGGAGAACAGCCGGACGACCACGCACAAAGGCGAATGGATCACGATCCAGCCAAGAGCTGCAGCTGCAGAGAACCAATCAACTCATCTACAGCCCGGATCATCAGTGACCACGCCCTCAACAAGATGGTCTGTCTAAACCCGCAGCGGAGAAAGCTTCAACCACGACGGAACCAGGACAGCGCGCAGAACCGCCCAGACCAGCTGGATGTCCAGGGATAGCGGACGGAGAGGACAAGGACCTACAGGAGGAGAGAGGAGAAAAGCTTCAAGACACGCCTGCAACACCCCCACAGACTGAGCGCAGAGAGCAGTACAGCAGAACACTCCTAAACAGCAGAAGCTCTCTTTACAATGGCCCCAGGCAGACAATGACAATCATGCCACGGCCAAAGCCTATAAAGGCCACCTGCAAGCAGCGTACGCCGAAGTTCAAGCAACGACTCCGCAAAGAAAAAAAATTGAGCTGAACCCAGCACACCTTAAAGAACTCAAAGGCTTGCAGATAACAATGTGAACAAACAGGAGAGCTCAACACACAATCTCTCCCGGGCCTAACAGCCCACCGTTCACACCTCACACGCCAGCACGCTGGCCGGGAATCTGACAGCTGTCACCACAAAACGCTGTCTTCCTGAACACTGCAGTAGGCTACAACACACGCCTGTCTGCAAAACATTGACTTTTAAGCAAGAACATTGCCCAGTGTGACCACGAGACAGATCTGCTTAGCTCCACCTCCAGCCAACAGGACCCCAGCCTTTTGTACCAGCAGTCAAAACTGTCAAAGCGGAATACAGCAGCTAAGAACACGACTGCTACGACCAGCATCTGAGCCTATGTGAGACAACACGACAGACACCAAGGGAAGACGGCATCAACGCCAGAACTCTTTCTCCTCAGATATCCACATCACACTGTGAGTCACCACCCAAATGCTACGGCCTTCTTCCGTACAGCGATCGCTCGATTCAGCGGACTCTACGGACAGCCGGAAAACGGCCAAGCACCAGAAGGCAATAAAGATTAGCAAAGTGATTGACCAGCTGCCCCATGCCAAGAGGAACGTCTGACTGACTAAGGTGAACGAACATACAGTGGTGTATGGGAGCTGAACACGCAGCGACATCACTGTGTGGGAGTGATCTGAGATCAGTGCAGGCCAACAAAAAAAAAGGGAACAAGGGCATCTAGGAACAGAAACATGTTGGTGGCATAACTGTTACCAGAGTAGAATAGGAAACGGCGTAAAAGATTAAGCAAATAGTAGAAGAAGATAGAGCTGTGCTAGCTGGAAAGTGCTACATCTGCCTGAGGGGCAGATTGCAGCATTCGTTTACAGTAAACCATACCACACTGCCCAAAAGATGCAAGCCTGGAGCTCCCATGCACCTGACCATCAACACTAAGTGTATGTACGCACCACGTACAAATCACAGATGGACACGCCCTTTCTTCATCAGCACCAACCTGCTGACTCGTGTTGAGACCACACATTACAAAGATTTGGGCACAAGTATGGGAACTTAACCAGCCAGCCAACCAGTCAACTCATCGGAAGTCCACTGCCAGGTCACAAAAGTCAAGTGTGACATCCCAGCCACTGTTCACACACTCCCAAAACTACAAGGCCACAAGGTATTTCGTCAGATGTCAAGTGCATACAGCTTCCATCGCACTAATGCCTGACCACCATGGCCAACACTGAGGACACCTGTGCTTTGAACTTAACCTCGAATAGACAATGCAAAACCTGCTACTTCCTGTTTCTCACAACCCTACGATACTCCCTCAACTGCGAGAAAGCCCTGCTAGATAAGATTACTCCCAGATGTTTACACTCTGGCGAACGAACTACCTGCATTCACCAAAAGGGGTCACTGTTCGGCTCAAAACACGGTGTGGCCAAAACCCTAACGGTGCACACACATTCAATGGAATACGTGAGGCAGTGCCCACTCTAGAAGCCACACCCCCTTTCTGAAAATAATCTTTTGCAGTGTACATACCATACAGGTATTTCAAAGACTTTAATACTTCCGTCATAAAGAGCCTAAGAGAAAATGGCCACTCCGAAGTAGTGCCAAAGCTGCTCTCCACATATGACGATGATCCAGAACTAATGTCATGTACATGGTCCCATGCACAGAACGACATGACATCACACCAAGCCTACCTGCATCCAGGGCTACACAGAAACCACCTACAAGCTTGGAAAACTGTGAAAAGAACTGCCCACTCAGGTAAACAAGCGCGCAAGACAGTGTCACAAACACCAAAATGACACCTGCGCTACACCAAATCCCTGAGTTGCACACACTGAAGGGGATATCATCTGCCATCCACTACCTCCACCCTGGTCCACACTGACAGCGCGGCCAGAAGGGGGGTGGATTACACCTGCAGCGGCTCTCAGCAGAGCCCAGCACCCAGATGTCAACAGCGGCGCTGCACAAGCCATCCAGCGATGTGACAATCACAGAGACCTGCCACCAACGTGTGATGTTTATAACTGTCAATGCCTGCAGACCAAGGATCCCACGCACACAAACCCATGTGCTCATAGACCCAAGAGCGAGGCAAGACACGCCCAGAGCAGGTACCTAGTGGAAAACGACAAGCCTGTCCCACTGCGACACCTTAAGCCGGGCCACCTGACATCACAGCAAGAGTGAAGGCAATCGGATCAACCCTTCTGTCACAGCAAGTCGCAAGAACTCCCTCTGAAAATTACTAACCTGCATAGACTCAAAGTAGGCTAAGCTCAGTTTCAAACATCACCACTCAGAGCAAACCAGAAGCCAGCTGAGCATCAACACCTATTCCAGACAAGCATTGCCATCACAATATGAACATTACATGCTCATCCGTGGAAAAACAGTGAAAGGCCCAGTAAAAACTGAGGTATTTTGTGGCACCCTAAGGTTTTCAACAACAACAAAAAAAAACCCACCCACCCACCCACCCCAAGCATCGCTTCTAAGCCACAAGCAAACACCTCACGCTGCTACGCCGCCTGCATCAAACCCATGCACACTGGCTCCACCTACAAAATAGCTCTGCTAAAGCAGCCTCCACTGCTCACAAGCAATGCTGACACCTAACCTTGCACTGTCCGACCACACTGAGGCACTAAGCCAAAAACAACTCAGTGATGTCTCACACATTCTGCATCTAGCTGACAACATCTTCACATTTGTTCCTGATAACCAAACATCGCTACAGCTCCCAGCTTTTCAGGAACAAAAGGGGGGGTCAATATGGTGATCTGAGCAATGCCTCTCATTTCACTGATTTAAGGCCTAATTATGTATTATGTATCAGTGTATTCACATCGATCCGCTCATGTGAAACATTTACGTCAAATAAATGTTGTTATTCTAGTGTAGCTGACTAATAATTCACCACTGTCTGTGAAGCGAACATGTTTTTTTTTTTTTTTGATTTGTGAAAGAGTTGCATGTGACGTCATGACTGAGCACACCTCATCTGACCACATATGAGTTCCTGTGCTTGCTCACAGCACGGACCAATCACTGCTCTCCTTGGGCGGTGTTGTGAGCTTGCATTGGTCTCTTAGCAACACATGACCCCGGAAATGTGAGCAGACACTTCTGGGTTAATCTGATAACGGCACCACCCAATTCACAGACCTTAGGGTAAACTAACAACCGCGTATAGCTAAAGCTAGCTCTGTAGCAGCCCTAAACGCATGCAAGTTAAAGCCCTCCACCTCAACTGATAGCTGTTAGCACTCAGCTAACACTTAGACACGTGTGAGTGTGGAGTGTAACATTTAACCCAAAGAATACAGACTTTGGAACATTTTAGACTAAGGGACTTCATTTGTGCCACAAATGATTCACTGTTGCGAAACGCCCAGTGCTGGAAACCCCTGCTGGTCAAGACAGGGAAACTGTAGTGAAAATGTAACTCAATGAAACACCCTACCAAACCAATAAACAATGATTTATTGAAGGTGTAATTAATTAAAGGTGATCAACGATCCCTAATACTTTTAAAAAATAAGGGTCTTTTAATGAGTTATATTTCAGTAAACGAATGAAAGCTTTGCCAATCAGACCAATATGAGACTTTAAAGTATGCCTCCTGCCTTTAAATGTGTCACTAAATGTGTACAATATATAGAGTTGATCCAAGATTGAATATAAATCTTAGACATTGGTTCATGAGACCTAGCATCGAACGGCTGAAATTTCAATTCAATTTGAAAAGCCATGGTGTAAGAAGCCTCGTTTACTGAAATCACCATGCACTCCGAATCATGGATTCGAGAAATAAGGAATTGACTGAGGGCCCAAACCTCTACAAAGTATGCTCAAAGACCCCATCACTAGTTTAAACAATTTAGCTCCCCCTTTCTCTTGGATTCATTTCCTGCTTGGCTGTCACCCTCTATGTAGGATCAGTCAGGGTAGCCCCTCTTCACATACTTTGGTTTTGACCATGTTATCTTTATTTTGACTTCATTCTGCCTCTCTTTTATTTGGTTTAATTTACTAACCTTTATTTAGCTTGAATGTAACAAATTCAGCTAAGATGATTTAAATTAAATTAGAAATTTGATTAAATCAATTTATTCACTTCTCTCTTGTGTTCCCTAAAGCTATTAGGACACTTTCATTAAGCTTTCACCTTAGTTAAGTTTGTCCGACCATCATCATCTCTGTCCCGGTATAGGATTATAGCAGTTCCAGAAACTGCTGCCCCCTTAACGAACCAAGCAGGTTATTGGCAGACTAATTCCTGTCCCTCTCTATACCCCTCCTTACATAGATGTTTGATGTGTCTCTGCTAGCCGAGCTAACAGCCCCTAGGTTTAATGACACTCCTGCAGCATTCCTCTGAACGAGTGACAACTGCTAGGTCATATCTCAGACTTAAACTAAATAAGGAAAGCCCTTCTTTCTCCCACTGTCTCTTTACGATTTTATTTCGGTTTGTTTTATTCAATACCTTCCTAGTGACCCAACCTGAGAACCATCAGTGCATTGAGTAAAAATGTGACCACATGTACAGCATGGTCAGTAGCTGACCCTTGCTTTCATCCTGTTTTAAAGTTACTCAAACCACTCCCTTTGTGCTCACCTGCACAGAATCTCAGGGTCCAATCTCACTAGCTCCCCAACGACAGCTATCCACACCTTACCTGGCCTACAGAGCCAATCACCATAAAGATAGCTTACCACCTCTGTTTTGTGTTTGTACTTGCATTTGCCTTCTGCCTCTCTCTCTCGTGTCTCCACAAGTTAACCAGCGTGTCTCAGACATCCAGCCCTGCCAACCACCAGGACCAACTGGAGACTCGGCAGAGTGCTGTGAGGGACATCCTTTAGCCTAAAGCAGCCAACAGCCTGCAACGGCAGAGAAAGGAACAGCGGGACTGCAACATGGTCGCCTCACATCCAGCCTGGACAAGCAGGAGCTGACCAGCATCATCATCTCCTTGGCCCACACCCTCAAGGGTCTCAGACAGGAGGTAAATGAACTGAACCTGCAAGTCACAGAGTTCCAAAGGGAACCGACACTCGCTGGAAAAGAGAAGGAACCGACAGACGCAAGGAACCTGACAGAGCAATGGAAGGAAATCACCAGTCTTTACGAAGGCTTTAACAGCTGCCAGACACAGGGAGCAGCTTGAAAATGCCACCAGACAAGACTTAAACAGAGAACTGTTCCACACAAAGTCACTGTTAAAACAGTGCACACAGAACTTAATAAGAGAGACACAAGAGCCAAGGCCGTAGAAGGCCTCCTGCATGCAGCCAGAGCTGAAGTCCAAACCTTAACTCAGCAATTCTGCAACCTTAAAGAGGAGCTCAACACGGTCCAGAAGGACTTGGAAAAGTCCTACGGACTGCAGATGGACTAGACAAATAACATACACCCTGCTGCACATCACACAGCCGGCAGTGCAGACCCCCTTATCCCGGTACACAGATACAAGAGGGGAAGGGGCAAAACCCTCTGCTCGACACAAGTCGACTTCCTGAAAACTTCTGCAGTGTCAGAAGGAAAAGGACTCATTCAGGTGAGTCCTGAAACAGCACATGAAGTGACATGATCTCAATCGAATGGACACAGACATCCCTGCATTCACACCAGAACTTGTAGGAGACAACGATGTCCATGCCTACCTGGGAGACATTTGACTTTCACCTGTGGTCTTGGACCAGTGTGAATCACCAAGATAGACTCCGTCTGCTCTGGGTCACCTCTAGCCCAGAGGTCCAACGCTTCCTGGCTCGACACCCAGGACCCATTCAATCAGACTACCAGCAGCTAAGACAAGCTATCATTAAGTAATTCTCAGACTCGGAGTCTGAACATGGACTGAACGCTGACCTAGCCACTCAACAGGGCTATAATGAAACTCCCTTTGCTTACTGTCATAGACCTCAATGAGCTTACTTCGGAGCTTGCAAGGGCTTACTTCAAGAGCCTTTTCATCCAAAACCTCCAACCTATTGCAAGTCACCATTTAGGCATGCTGGCCTGCCTCCACTCAATGCCTTTAACAACTGTGTCACCTGGCACAGAAAGCCTTTAACAAACACACACAAGGCCTGATCAGAAAGGTTCTTAAGACCCCACTGACTGTGATCTACAAACCCAGAGGATAAAGTTGGCACCAGAAGGCACCCCGGTATGGCTTCAGCGCAAGACCCTCCTATAAAGATTCCTAGTCAGCCTAAGACTCACAACATGAAAACATGTGCTCAAGGGAAGCAAGAGTCTCCATTAACAGATTTTGGATTTGGCTGCCTGAAAGGAAATCTTAAATGGACATCTAAGCCTTACATGTCAACAGACTATGCACGGCCCTCTTGAAACCTACAGACACTTGCTACAAGCAATTTGAATGGACACTGCTGCATATTTCCACAACAATGACTTGTCACAGGAACACTGCCTCCAGAGAGCACAAATGGCATGACAACAGACTGTAAGCAAATCACCTGTGCCATTTAAGCTGACGATACCTTGCAACCCTAAGTTAGCTAATGACGTCAGTAGCTAGCAGTTAGCATCATTCATTCGAAGCCCTTAACTACAGCTCGTGGGCATGCAGTGCAAAGTGATCCAACCCAGTGTCATTTAACCATATTTCTGGCTCCTGATTTCTTAAACTTTTGTTTTTCCCTTACTTTGAGGTCTCCTCAGCCACTTTCGCCTTCACTATTTTAGGTGTATCCCCTCCTGGTTCAACTAAATTTGCAGTTACTTAGTTAAATTTAAATATTTAATTACATGTTAACTGTTCAGTTAGAGGAGAATTTTCCTTTTGGAGATATTTCATGTTGGGAACTACTCAATAGCACGTTGGCTAAAAACCTTAAGGAAGGAAACACCCATGATGTGGTCTTGAACACGCAGCAGCAGTGAGCCACTTTGGTATGATGATCAAAGCAAACTTAATGGTCGATCCAGATTGCTATTGAGTATTCCCAATTCCAGGTCACCCTGTGGTGTTAATAACTTAGCAGTCAGCTATTCACTTATTTATTTCTATCTGTTTGATGTAGTTACGCTAATCCCTTTCGTTCGAGTGTGGTTTCATATCTCCATAGAGCTGTAAGGAACCAGAGAAACTTTTCATTTGTGATTCTGCTTGTTCTCAACGAGTGCACCAAGTACTATGACCCTCCTACATGAGTAATCTAAATGATTACAAGGGCATAACGATAGTCATGCACATTGGTAACAAGCATTTTTTGAATAGGAAAGCTGTCCTCCTTCCTTTCCCTCCTTTCCTTTACTTTTTTAAGAGATCTAGCCTGAGGCGAGCCATCAGGAGATTCTGAGAAATACTTTGACCATAAGAACCATCTTAAGTCATTTATTAAATCTCGGCTTACGCCCTTAAAAGAAAAACTCCCAGAATCACACAAATCTTAGCATCCAAAGCTAAGATATTGATCATAGAAGACACTCCACTTGCAAGCCATGCCCCGAAACAATGAGCTGTAGGTTACATCGCTAGCTGACCTATTAAACCCTAACCGGGTCCGTCTGAAACTTTCTTTACACTACAAAATCTTTATGACAATTCTCTGCGAACACTGGAACTACCCGCCCTCTCACAAGTCAGAGTCCAACCAGCGATTCCAGACTGCAGGGACCACAGATTCGAGATAACAACCACCTGACACAGACCAACTTGGGTCAGGATGACAAGTGACAGTGCCTCGACACCTGCCGCACGAGTTCGAGGACCCATACCTTGCCACCGTCTACATTTTCACACCTGATAACATCGACCACGGCACCACAGCCACTCCTTGAAGCTCCAACCTCCAGAGAGCCACCTCTCTCTTCCAGCCGTGAGTGCAGGGTGCATGTCTGACTGTTCCGCACCTTTGACGTCGCCCGCTGTTGTCTGTTGGACGGACAACAACGTTCGAAAGAGGGGATATGTAGGGTCTGGACCAATCAAACACACAATTGTTCATTAGAAGTAGGAAAAAAATCACACACTCCCTTTTCTTAGTCCCCAACTGTAGGCTCCGGCAAGTCTCACATGGCCCACAAGGCCCCGGTTGCTATAGTGACCAGGACACCTCTGCCAGACCATAAAAACTTTACGACGCAAAAGAATGTGAATCGCAACTTCCCCAACCAACTCTCTCCTAAACAGACTGCAATAGTAACTGACTTCGTTCATTAATTCTTTAACAAACCTTCCTATGAATGAACACACCAATCCCCAAGTCAGTGTGTATTTCATTGTGGTTTAGGTATCTTGTCTTTTGGTGTAATGTTTTTATGCATGTGTTACTATAGATATGGATGGATGTGTTATGCGGTGTAACCACATGGTCATGTTTGGTATCTCTGAATTCGTATTTTGATGGCCTAAAGGATGATACATATTATATGTCAATACACATGCAACATATTACAGTTGCATGAATCCCTAGTAGATATGAATGAGTACCCACATGCTCTCAGGAAAAGGGTCATAAAAAAGCCCCCTTTCTATCCAAACCTCCCGCTTGGAATTTCAGCCTCTCTCATTGGTCAAACCCAGGCTGGGGGGGGCGTCATTCTTCAAGCCTTTAAAGGGCTCCCCCACAGTTCCGCCCTCTCTCTTCTCTGACTCTTCTCTCTTCTCTTGGACTGAAAACACGTCACCCGCGCCTCCCCCAGATCCATGGGGGGGGGGGGGGGTGCTCACCCTGCAATCATGAGGCCTACAAACCCTTCTTCGAAGCCATGCGGTCTCCAAGGACACTCAAGGAACTGAAAAGGACTCTCTGAACTGAACACATACGGAACCAATGCACAACAACAAGAGCTTGCAAGTATCTGTCCTTTCTAACGTAGATAGCTGCGTTTAAGGCGTTTATAAAAACGATTTCAGGTTGTTCAGAACCGTTTCATACCTGTCCAATGCAACTCACTTTCTGTCTCTCTCTCACTCTCTCTCTTACTCTCTCTCTCACGCGTTCTCTGTCTATTTGTGTTTTATGTATGTTTGTCTATGTGCGATCGTTTGTAAATAGTTAAGTTTAATAAACAACCATATATTCACATATAATGATTCTCTGTGCTGAATGCTTACATTACAACAGTCACTTAAACTGTGTCGATCTCATATTGCTACCCTTTTTGCCCTATTTTGTTCAAATTGTTTTAACTCCGTTCTGATAAGTAAAACACGTTCTCGTGACGACGAGCCAACGTCAGAGTAATGAGTATCACTGAACAATTTGCTGGACAAAGAAACCAGTCGATATCATTATTACTGTTACTGATCAGAAACTGGAAATTGCGTATATTTAATGACGATTATTATACACAATTTCCTGTGAGTTAAACTACTTTCCCTGACTGAAATGTATGTTTTAAATAACTCATTTCATCCTATTCATTGGTCACAAGGACCTGGTGGAGATTTACTGTATACATGTGATGAGAGAAACATAGTCTCATACTTGTACACACATATTGATCAATTTGAAATTCTTTGAGCTAATGACATTTTCTACATACTGTAAGTATATATATATTAAGAGTCTATTGGAAAAAAACATCCTTTCAAAAAACAGCTCACTGCCTTTTTTGCACATGCAAAGAAAGGGCAAACAATGGGAGTGAGAGAGCTAAAAAAAGCTCATTAAATTGTATTTGTAAGTGAGGAGCATGGGAAAGTCAAGGTGCATTGTGATCATTGTGTGTGTTATTCGATCAGTCTGAAAATGTCACTTATACCACAGTAACTGAAGATTTGTGGTACGCATACATTTATCAAGACATTGTATAACACTGGGACATTTACATGCACACTGAAATTAAATAACACAAACAATGTTGTCAACAATCATGTTTTCAAATTATTGTGCATGACAATGAATTGCAAGTTTGCAAAGGTGTATGAATTATGAGGGACTGGTACTTATGAGCAAGTTAATTAAAAAGCGACAATAGATGATGGGCAAAAATTTACAAATTTACTGAAAATTGAGAAAAGGTGAGAGAGGAGGAAACCTGGAATTTAATGAATAGTAGATGTGGTTTATAGAGTTACATAGTACATATTATATACATACTATAAATAAGAGGTGTTGACTCACAAGGACTCAGAATCCAACATGGGTCCCAATTCATTGTGATTTAGTCACTTTATGCTTTAGTTATTTACCTTTTCACTTTTGTGGTTTCAGTATCATTAAACAATGACAATGCTTTAACATTTATACAGCTTCAGCAATGCTATTCGGGATGACCCAGACATCATTGTTATATCTCCCAAAGGAACTGCAACAGAAACAGAGAGAGAATAAGTTATCCCATTAGACAGACATATCGGTTTTCTCTAAAGACCTACTTTGGGTTTTCATTTCATCCTGTCTATGCATGTGTGGTAGGATTAACAAAATTGCTTTATATTGTGAGGAAAGGTAACAATAAACACAATAGCTGATGCTTATTTTAGTCCAACACTGGAAAGAGTCAGATTCCGAAATATTTCTGCAGACACCCTAATCACTTAACATTCATGATACTACTGCATGCAATGAGGGAATTCTCAGTCAAAGAAATAGATTGACCTTTTCACTTGACCCATAGACTCTGCTTTGTCTTTGTCTTTCATTCACCTTCTTTCTCACTTACTTGGCCATGATGTTTCTAAAAATGTTAAACTGAAAAATGAAATGTTGGAATGAATACTTCCAGTACAACATGCATAGAGAATATAAAGCAAGGTGAAACTGTCAGGCTGTCCATAAATTAGCAGATCCATATCCTTCAAAATAAAATTAAACACTAATATACTTTTTACATTAATTATGTTTTTAATCATTATTCAAAAGATCATTTGAGTCCTTACAAGGACATTTCCATTCATCACTTAATCGTAGTCATGCTGTCTACCTCTTTGTTGCTGTCTTTTTGTTTGCTGATGAAATTTATCATCTACCACTAAGACATCAACACTTATATGACTTCCTCATTGACACAGTTAAAGCAAAGTGATACACAGAAAAATCTTTGGACCGGAATTTTCAGTCATGCACACAATCATGCAAATGCAAGCTTCAGCACTTCACCAAATCCACTATGATTAGATTAGCCTGGCATTTTCTCACATTATGCAGAACAGCCAAAAGAGAATACAGCTCTGGGTTGGCACTGGTTCTGGTGACTGTGCAAGCTCAAGCCTCTGCAGTATCCTGGCAACAGTAATTGGTGCTTTCTAGTATGGAAATTGCTGAAAATCCTGAGGGAGGATGGCCCACCAAGCTAGAGCTGCGGCAGCATCAAGGTTGATTCCTGGAGGAAGGTCACTACAGGGAGAAATCACCTATGATCCAAATAAAATTTATTTAGCAGTTTATATAGAATTTTATACCTCAGTTCTCCTCTCAAACTTCCATATCACTTTTGTATTGAATCAAATTTACCAATATCACTATTTGTAAAAAAATAAATAAATAAATAAATAAAAAAAAATACCAGTAAGGGGTTCCTCAAATCCAGTTCTGGAGGGGTTGGAGCTAAACTCTACAGGACAGTGGCCCTCCAAGGCCAGATTTGAGAAACCTTGACATGGACGATACAATATATTTGTTCTGAAGTACAAGAAGTAATTAAATAACTAGTGGCTACCTGTCATCCATTTTGTGACTGGCATCAATTACTTTAATAGTTAAGAAAAAAGATTTTATGTAGTTATATAGTTATTATTATGTAGTTAGACATATTTAGATTTTGAAGTTGACTAAAAAACTTTAAAACCAAAATTACTTAACAAGAATTTGTTTGTTTGTTTGTTTAACAAGATTTATCCCAAATCATCTCTACAAACCAAAGAGGATTCATTTTACAACACTAAAAAGCTTCTCAATATTCTTATTACACCTATCACAAATATACCAGATACCAGAGAGGGCATTTGACAGAGTGGAGATACTATTACCATCTAATGGAAAAATAATGACTTTTGTGATGATTTCTTTGATTAAATAACTATATGTTGCGTCAGTTACATTGGTGAAAACAAACAAAAGTGCTCTCATTCCCATTCCTGTTTCATCAAGGCATTAGGCAGTGCCCTCTTTTACTCTTACTTTTGCCATTGCAATTGTCAAGTCAAGTCAAGTCACCTTTATTTATATAGCGCTTTCAACAATACAGATTGTGTCAAAGCAACTGCACAGTATTTAAACAGCATAATAGTGTGTAAGTAACGCATTATTGTAAACAATCAATTTTCAGTTAAAGGCAGTTCATCAATGAATTCAGTGATATCATCGTCAGTTCAGTTCAAATAGTATACGATATCGCTGGAAAGTGTCCCCAACTATGCAAGCCAGAGGCGACAGCGGCATGGAACCAAAACTCCACAGGTGACAGAAATGGAGAAAAAAACCTTGGGAGAAACCAGGCTCAGTCGGGGGACCAGTTCTCCTCTGGCCAGACCAAACCAGCAGTTTGTGCCAATGTCAGATTGTTGAGAACTCATCAGGTTCCTGTGGAGTAGCGCCGATGGCCGTCTAGGTTGGCGAGGTCTTTAGTGATGATCCGTCTCTGGAGCTCATCTGGTTGACATTCAGGGCTATAGAAAACATCTCCAGGTGGTGATCCATGATCTAAGCTGGGTACTAATTGTGCCTTTAATAATCTTTAATAATCTTTACTTCAGCTTGACATGGAATTTAAAAGTGTTATTCACTAAGGTGTTTATTTCCTGTCATCATGACATGAACACCCTGAACCAATATGCTAAAATCTCAGCGTATAAGCTTAACTTTAAAAAAAAAGTGAGTTGCTTCTGTGAATTCTCTGTTTAACAAATGCTTCCTCTCCTCTTTTCATAAAATAAATGGTAACTATGGTAACTGGGTTTTCTCTTCAAACTATAGGCCTGTATGAATTTGACTTTCTTTCTTTGATGTTGCATTATCTGGATTGCATTCTGAAAGGTACTCAGGGTAAAATATATGTATAGGTTTTTAAAATAAACTAAATATTACATAACATAAAACAGTGTCAAATCTAAACTTATCGAGGGCCACACTGAAGGTTGTAAATAAAATCGGGCAAGACATATTTAGAGGATTCTTTTGTTTATTGTAGAAATATGTGCGCCAGAGGAACGTGAGCGGGCACCGCCGCCAGAGGAACATCAGCGGGCATCGCCGCCAGAGGAACTTGAGCGGGCACCGCCGCCAGAGGAACGCGAGCGGACACCGTTGCCAGAGGAACCTCAGCGGGCACCACCGCCAGAGGAACGTGAGTGGACATCGCCGCCAGAGGAACGTCAGCCAGACAGAGTGTTGGGAGAGGGGAGACTATAAAGACTGTGCTAATGGGGAACAGCTGTGGGTGTGACGAGTGTGGCAGCTGTATTCATTCATTCATTCATTCATGGTGCCGTTTACTGTGATTAGGTTCCCTGGTCCACCGGCTGAAAAACACCCCCAAAACATTAGGTTCCCACCAACATGTTTGACAGTGGGGATGGTGTTCTTAGGGTTGAAGGCTTCTCCTTTTTTACACCAAATGAAGGCTACATCATTGTGGCCAAACAGTTCAATTTTTGTTTCATCTGACCATAAAACAGAAGACCAGAAGTCTTCTTTTTTGTCCAGATGAACATTTGCAAAGGCCAAGCAGGCTTTTGTGTGCCTTATCTGGAGAAGTGGTGTCCTCCTTGGTCTGCGTCCGTGGAACCCAGCGGTGTGCAGTGTCCGTTGGACTGTCTGCCTCGAAGCAGAGCCCAGATTCATCAGGATGGCCTTGGTGGTGATCCTTAGATTCTTTTTTACCTCTCTCACTATCCTCCTGGCCAGCACAGGTGTCACTTTTGGCTTCCGAACCACGTCTTCTGAGATTTTTCACAATGCAGAACGTCTTGTATTTTTTAATAATACTTTGCACTGTAGCCACTGGAACTTCAAAACATTTCGAAATGGTCTTATAGCCCTTTCCTGACTTGTGAACAGCCACAATGCGCAGCCGCAGGTCCTCAGTTCTTTCTCTTAGCCATGACTGTCCACAAACCAACAGCAGAGAGGTTCTGTTTTTCATCTGTTGAGTTGATTAAAACAGCTGTTCCCAATGAATCAGAGTAATTAGGATGCTTTAGAACAGCTTGGACTATTTGGAATGGTATAGAACAGGATTCCTCAAATCTTGCCCTGGAGCTGGGCCAATGCGCTGCAGAGTTTAGCTCCAACCTTGATCAAACTCACTTACCTGTGATTTTCTAATGATTCTGAAGACATTGATTAGCATGCTCAGGTGTGTTTGATTAGGGTTAGAGCTGAACTCTGCAGGAAAGTGGATCTTGTGGGCCAGATTTGAGGATCCCTGGTATAGAACTTTGGATTTTCCCATAGACTGTGACAGTTTGCAAATGGTATGAATAATTTTGGACATGCCACTTTTTGTTCAAATGTACATAAAAGCTGAGAAATATTTTTTCGACAATGATGCCTTTTGTACATCATCTTATTATCTTTTGGGAGAAGCCTGTGTCATTTCCGGTGAAAAAAAAAAAAAAAAAAAAACTTGCTGGTTGAATAAAAGTAACTTTAACTTGCCAGGGGTATGAATAATTTCGGTCTTGACTGTATATACAAAAAGTAATCAAATGTAATCAGTTACATTACTTTAATAAAGTCATTGAAATATCGAATGTCCACTGAGTAGCGCTAAAAGAGTGTTAATTTTTTCCCCCAGAACAGATTAACAGATGGTATGTTTTATGTGTATCTGTTACCGCAATTCTGACTTGAAATGTCCATTTCATAGCGCTATAAGTCTAATGCTCTGTGACATTTTAAAATCACTTACCATCTGCATTACACCTAAACCTACGATAGTATAAACAAAAGCGAATGTGACGTAAAAACGCAATCGCAAGCATGACATTTCAGCTCTTTCATCGCAGGTCATGTTTTTCACAGGATTTGCATCCAAGGATTCCGCATCCTAAGTTCAAATCTGTCAGTACTGAAAGACATTCAGTACTGGTCTGTGATTCAGGATCTGTGGAATGTCTTGATCAGATTAATTACAGGGAACATCTGCATGCATGAGTAGGTGCTTCTGATCACAGACATGATGCAAACAACATAAAAGCAAAGCTGCTGCATTTAGGGAGTAAAGGTGCAAACTCAGCTGCCTCAGCTGACTGGTACTGGGTCTTTAGATGAGTATTGAGGTTGAATTTCTGTGTTTCAAAATCAGAAACTTGACTGCTGAATTTTACTTCGCTGTGTTAATTTTGTTGACATACACTTCAGACGGGAACGGGATGGTGACTGTGTCACTGACTGACTGGCAAACAGGAAAGTGAGACAGGTTTCTTTGGCACATCTAGCCCTCCCAAAGACACATTTTTATTTGAAATGCATTTACCATGTCTTGCATTTTAGTAATAAGATGCTTTCGACTCTGCAGTGTTACATTACGAGCGTTGAGGTGCTCTGTTATGTCACACATAAATGCCAAGTCATTCAGTCATTTTTTTCATTCTTAAGTTTGAGAATGACATTTTGTTTGCTTTCCATGAAACAAGCAATCCTAATGAGGGTTTCATAAATTCTTTGCAACACCATAATTTAGCCTGTGCACCTCTATGTGGTAATGTACATCCTCATGCACCTCCTCTAAGAATACCCTGAACCAGTGATCCAAACCCTGTGAACTAATAAAGGTTACTATTTTGTTTAAAACTGTCATTACATCCCCCATGTCCAACGTCTTTCCACAGATGGCCTTCTGGTAAATGATGCAGTGGTAGGCCAGCAGGTTTTCTCCTTTCTCCCCACCTTTTCTTAAACCAAACCAATCAAACCACTGACCTCCCCACACATTGCAGATGCACCATCCGTTTTCAGCCCAACAAGTTTATTCCATTGTAATTCCATGTTTTAGATGCACTGCTCCCCTTGTTAGCAGTCATCAGGAATAGCTGATGTTAGCAAATACCTTTTTATCCAGGCACACAACACCACAATATACCTTTTCAACACAGTTTTTGTGAACGCCTTGCATGTTCTTGCCATCTCCTCTGCAATTATAAGGCTTGCCCTCAAAGCTTCCCCACACTGACTGTTCATGCGATTAAACATGTTTTTTCTGTTGCTGAAGCTTGTTTCAGCTAATGTTTACATTGTATACAATTATAGCCTACTCCCTGATAAAGTTGAGTGGAACGCAACAGCGTTACCTGCGTCTCAATGTTGTAGTGTCATGGATGTATATTTAAATAGCTCAAAGGCCACATTACTAGATTACTAGATGTCGTGGTGGGCTTATGGGCCTTATAATTGACATGTGATATAAAATACTTTTTTATGTTAATAAGAAAAAAACGTTGGTATGTTTTCTTGTTAATAAGAAATCCCTTTAAATCCCTTAAATTATTAAGAGCAAAATTAGTGATAGTTCCACAAAGTATCCACTGGTGCCAGCCAGAAAACAATTGAGTACTTGAGCTGAGGTAGACAGATCCTGCTAAACTATTCCACATTAAGCATCTCATGGATTCCCATTAATGTTAGCATTTGATGCATTTGGCAGACACTTTTAGCCAAGCTATATATTTCAGCAGTATGTATTCCCTAGGAATTAAACCCATTACCTTGGCGCTGCTAGCCATGCTCTCGGTGACCTACAGGAATGCCTTTAGCATTGACATGACTAATGAGCACACACTAACCCATGTCCTGAGTGAATATGAAATCATTCATCTAAATCACCTATTTATACACTGTAACTGTTTATGGAAGAAATTATAATTTGTGTTTCAGATGATGTTATGTTAACAATCTAGTCAAATTTTGAGCATAGCTTTCAATCTCAATATACATCATAATGTCTTTAGTTATAGACATCACTGCACTGCCAAAATAAGAGAAATAAAGTTTCTTTGGGAACTAATGTTGCCTTAATTTCTTTGTTGTAGCCATTAGTGCCGAAAATAGCCCTCTTAGCCAGACACAGCTGTCCTGCAGGTTTGCTCCTGAATAGATCTCTTTGTTTTAAAGCATCTAGCTAAGGGCAAATGTGACCTCTTGAAATACACGTGGCATGATCAGAAAGGTTCCTTGTTGAAACATCAGGGTGTTGATGGGGTTGCCCAGTGACCTCAGCAGTGACACATTTCTGTCCAGATACTTGCCTCATATGTATGAGAGGAGAGACTTGAGGATACTAGGAGCAAAGGTCAACAGCATCAACAGTTAAGAGCTACAAAGGTCATTAGATCTACACTTTCCAATACTGTTCTTGTCAGTGTTTGACTTTTAGACACTGCAAATAATCAGATTATTGCTCAAAACCTTAATTATCTTTACCTCAATGCTAAACTTTGAGTGTATCTGAATGGATGATTATTTGCACAATGTGAGGATTCATTACCCAAAGACTCTGTTAGTTCAATAATATACAAAATCATTCTCAGTTTTGCACTTGCTTTGCAGACAGTCCAGATTCAAAGCCCAAAATATGGGTTGCTACCATGGTGTTACAGAAGAACCAGCGAAAAATGGCTCTAGCGGCTGTTCAAATGATCTACCCCTAACCCTACCCCTAACCTATCAGTGGGGTCTAGACAAATCATACAAAATCAGCCACCTCGTAAAATACGTACGAATTGGTCATGAGATAGCGTTGGTGGATCCTTTTGTATAGTGGGTGAGGTGGAGGAAGATCTCGACAGTCCTGAGCCTTCTCAAGCCCTGCCAGAGTCCGCTCCAGCTTTTGAAATTTTTTTTTATATTGACCCTGAGCCTGTGCCTATGCCTTCCATGGACCCCAAGCCTTTACACAATGCTGCCATGGACCACTGAACATGTTTTATTAGAGTTTTTTTAGGTTGGGGGAGTTGGGCAAGGGGATGTTGTAGGCTCAGTGCCATCATAGAGGCTTTAACAACATCCCGATATTTAACCAAACTTACAGATGAACATTCAAAATAATGACGATATATAGACTTTTACAGTAACACACAGAACATCTCAGGTTACTCAACATAACCTTGGTTTCCTAACGGGAGAGAATGAGACGTTACATTAGTATCTGACACTATGGGGAAAACTCTTTCTCCTGAAATACTAAAGTCCTACTGAATGGCACCAATGTCCTACATTGGCCAATAATGTTCAAGCCCACAAAGACTATGCTATATATAGTGGCACTGAGCTTCTTTGCCTCAGAATCTTTCGACTTAAAAGAGCAGTTCTCTACAGACTCTGAGCTGAAAGTACCATGGCAAGCTATGCAGTTTCTTGTTACCTCCTCTCAGGGAACCAATAATGCACCGGCATCCTCAGGCTAAGCACACACAGCTGCTGCACAGGCAGATGCATTGGCATCCTCAGGCAAAACACACACAGCTGCTGTAAGTGAACCTTGCTAAATTACCTATGTGGTGGTGACATTGTATGATTGAAGCACGTCTTGGTAGCGGACTTAGTTGAACAAATGCGTATGCAACTTGGCAGCATGAGTTGGTCACTGACCAGGAACACTTGTATAAAAGACAAAATGACTGACATGGGGCAATTTACCAGAGTGTGGTGTCACGTTACACACCAACTGGTGAATATAAGCAACCGTTAGAAAACTTCTGTGATGAGGGGCTGAACATGAAAGTAGACATGTTTCAGGTCCACTGACATAATCCAGTCCCTTGGCTTAATCATGTGTGAGAGTGTGTTACAGGTCTGGTATGCTCCTTGACAGTGTCTGATTCAGCAGTCTCATATTTAGGATGCACAACTCAAAAACTAACCAAAGGGAACTCATGGCCAAGTAATGTTTTAACATGTAGAATATTTCAGTAAACTGTGACAGGACATAAACTTGGCTGATGAAACCAACAGCCACCATGGTCTTCAGTATCAGACCATCCACCTTTACCTTATGGTGTGTTCACACTTGTATTTCGGTTTGTTTGGTTTATCTGGTCCAGACCAAAAAGGAAAATGATACATTTGGTCCTGCTCAACTTAGCGTTCACACTGGCATTTTTGATGGCAAAGCTAAAGATACAGAACCTAAAGGCATAGTGATACATTCACAACCTGATTGGATGAGGGAACTCACTGAACACTCCAAACAAAAGGAAAAAGTGCATTCAACTTAAAGCGGCGCTTTAAGTCGATTACACCTAATGCCGTCTGCTAGACTAAGCACGCTTGTTGTTCCGTGTACATATGATTTTTATTTTCACCACCTGCAAACTCACAAAGAGCTCATAAAAGGCATTTACCTCCTTTTTGCTCCATGTTTGCCCATTTGCTCATTTTGTTTTGGATACACCACTTGTTCCCTTTGTGAAATCATGTTGCATTGTGTCGCATCTTGTCATTACTTCCTGTTTTTTTTTTTTTTTTAGAACTATTTGGTCCATGTTGCATTCATATTCCATACCAGAGTTTGTTTGGAAGTGGACCGACACCCATCTTTTTAGCAGTCTCGGTTCGCTTGTTTAGTGCACATAAGGGTTCGGATGGCAGCACTCACACTTACTCGAATGGACCGCACTAACAGAGCAATCACACCAGAGTTCGTTTTAATCGAACCAAACATGACAAGTGTGAACACACCCTTAGTCTCATATAGCCAGACCTTCAGACTTCAGGCCATGTGAGTTTTGTGCTGCATTATATTTAGGGGCATTTTTAATATTTCACATACTTTTAAATTCCTGATTCTGAAAGGTGCTCATCGTCACAGTTGTAAACACGAAGGAACTTTTTTTGTGAGAACTTTGGTTCTACTGCAGCTCTTCAGTTTCCTGGCTCTATCGTGATCCTCCATCCTCCTCACCATTGTGCCTTGTCGTTCAAGTCTCACCATGGTTGATTGATCTCTGGCTCTAAGACTTCCAGACCTATGCTTTGGCCCTTCACCTCTTTGGCTCCACCAGGGTTCCCCCTCTCTTTGGCTCTTGTAGCTGTTACGTTTTGCTTTAACATGGACTTTGTCTTTTTTTGTGATGTCCTACACTCACTCACTGTCTTTACATCTTATTGAAAAAAAGCTCTTTTTTAAGGGTTCAAGCACGTTTTTAGAAGGGTCACGGATCAGCGACCTCCACATAAAACTGATCGTGCAGACCAAACCGTAAGCCGTAGAGACCTGAAACTTGGTGGGATGGTAGTACTCACACCGACAACATCACCAAGGCCCGCTCCAATGGTCCTGTCAGTCACAGGCTCAAGTGTCTTATGTTGTTGGAAGCCTTGGCTCATGCTGGACAAAACGCAACCTGAAATGTTCAGGTATTTTGGATTTTTTGCAAAACCTTTTTTTTTTTTTTGTGCAAAATCACTGTGCATGGTCTTGGTCCAAAGTGCCACAAGTGTCTGTAAGGACATTTGTGTATCTCTTGGCAGTTGAAGTTTGAGCACCTATTAGACATGGTTAACAGAGGCTGATCGTAACAAAACCCGGTGGGCCTGTTTGACTCTTGGCCCCAAAGGTTTGTGAAAAATTTGGGGGAAAAAAAAGACCACTGGGGGCGATATCACGTTTTTCAAGGGCGTAAATGATTGTGCATTGTGCGTTTTTTCGCAGATACACGCAATATTATTTGTTTCGATATTTCGCTATTATTGTTAGAACTTGACTCAACAAAAGTTCACACAGTTCCCATCTGTCATATTTGCATAAATGTTTGTACATAATATGTTAATATGTGAACAAAAATATATACTTAGGCCTACAAACCAAACATTTTTAATACCATGTAATTCACTAACAAATATGATCTTGGATGACTGCATTAGCTAAGCGAATCAATTTGTTAGCATGTAAGCTCAGCTCCTATAAAGTGTTTTCACGACACGTCATCAATCGGCCATATACTGTAGGTGGCACTGAATGTAAACAATGTCACTCAACCGAACAGAACTTCGCAAATTTTGCTGATTGTTGTTACTGAAAATGGTCAGTAATGTTTTGGGCTGTAGGCTACTAATCAGTTGGACTGGGAAAAACACGTGGTGTACTATAGATTTAATTAATACTGCTCATGTTTACCACCTATTAACTTTAGTTTGTCAAACTTCCTGTTTACTAAGTCTTTCTCTGTATGATTTAGCAGCTTCCACATATTTTTCCCCCTTGGTTTAGACAGCATAAATTAGCAGAAAATTTAATTCTGTAGTATATTAACCGTGCAATCAATGCTGTTGTTTACATCCGAGTATCTCCAATATGGCTGCGCATCCGGATAACTGACCAAACCTTTATGTAAGTGCTAACCCTCTATAGTTTAACTTACTAACATGTTAACTATACAATAAAACTACTTAATAAACAAATACTATTATTATTATAACTTAATCTGATAATTAGTTAATCTAATAATCTGACATCTACATGTGCAGAATTCTCAATACTCATTTTCTATATATGGAGGTAAAGGGGAGGTGAATTTATTACATTTTTCTGAAAGCATCAAAACGAAATTTTAAAAGTTTTTTTTTTTTCAGAGTAATTACTACTTTCACGTAACTGCGATTGTTACTGTTGCAGTGTTCAATTAACTCACCGTTTTGTTGTTAGCGTTTCGCTTAATCTGAACCTGCGCCGAATAGCTACATTTATGCACAGCAGCATCACTCCGGGATCCGCCCAAGAAACACCAGTACCTTTAAATGAAGTGCAGTGCGCCTCCCTTCACCGCGGTTAACATGAGCAGAGCTTCATACTGACAGCAGCTCTCGAGGGTGAACACTTGATTAAGCTGCAGAACCTCAAACAGAACCGGCACCTATTGATTTCCTTTTTAATATTTGGGTGAAGGCGTTGATTAGCTACACGTATTTTGAGGTCTGTGCTCTTCCCTCGAATTCCGCTATCCCATTTTATCTCAGGGCATTGCCTTTTAATTTATATTTCTCAGGTGTTATATGCATCATTGGATTCTTCTACCAAGTGGTGGTGAGAGGATTGGTAATTGATATTTTTAAACACCGATACACTTTCTTCCTTTAACCGGACGCTAACACCTTCGTTCTCGGACAACGAAAGAAAGAATCGGTTCTACTAATTCAAGGCTGGTGGAAATGCTGCTAAGTTTGTATACTCTGATGACATTTGTATGGGGACTACCCGGCTTTTTTGCCTCGTACGTGCCTTGTGAGCCGTGCGATCAGAAGGCGATGTCCATGTGTCCTCCGGTGCGGATGGGGTGTCAGGTGGTGAAGGAGCCCGGCTGCGGATGCTGCTTGACCTGCGCACTGACCGAGGGGCAGGCGTGTGGAGTCTACACGGGCACTTGTGGACAGGGACTGCGCTGCTTGCCTCGGAACGGGGAGGAAAAGCCGCTACACGCTCTGCTTTACGGCAAAGGAGTTTGCATGAACGAAAAACTATACAAACCACTGCCTAGAGGTAAGTTTTATTGACGTGCAATAGATAGTTTGAATGCAATAAATTATTGAATATAGAGAAACTATTTTTCATCTATCTATCTATCTATCTATCTATCTATCTATCTATCTATCTATCTATCTATCTATCTATCTATCTATCTATCTATCTATGCTGAATTATTCAGGACATTGACATTCATAGCATCTTGTAGGATTTATTTGATATCATCTGGACGAGTTTTTACATTTGTTGAATACAGAATTGGTATTCAAATCAAATTCCTTCTCAGCAAACCCCCACCCACACACCCGCATATCTATCTCTGTCATTCTCTTTATCACACTCTTTCACAGGCTTTAGCCTCCCCAGCCTTTATTTTAAGCTCTATAAAAATCAGCGATTAACTCAGCTGTCAGCACTCTTAAAACTGTGATTATGCGATCTCATCACATTTACTGAAAACAGCTGCTACAGCTATTTTACTCTGAATCTTCATCTTGCAAGTCCTTAAAAATTTAGCCCAGAATGGGAGGCTTGAGGACGGTTCTGACAGAGAACGAGTTGGAAGAATGAGGCAGCATTTTGAATAAAATAAAATAAAATAAAATAAAATAAAATAAAATAAAGTAATGTTTACACAAATGAATTAAGACTGCTCAAATGAGACTATATGCTGCCTCTAAATTCTGTGTAAAGATGCAAAGCTACATAAAAGTAGTTCTGTCCCACCTAGAATCAAAAAGAGTGATGATGTTGCTTTGGGTTTAATAAATGAATGCAAAATGAATTTTATTTATTTCATGTTTTATATTCAGAAATTCATAAGTCTGGTATTAAAAAAGTTATTGTGGATAGAAATTAAGGGAAGGGAAGTATTCCTGCAACTTTATTCTATTTATGTTGTGATGAGTTACATCTACTTGATTAAGTTCTATTTTGGTTGTGAAAACCCCTGCATATGGAAAATAGTTCCCCAATTCAAAATAAAACTTATTTATTTAGCCAATTGTCTTTGCCAGTAAGAGCAGTCATAGATGTGTTCCATCACTACACACAGTAAAAGGACAATGCAAGTTTTGATGGCATAAATGGTCACAATTTTATAAAAGGTTAAAAATGAATAAGATGTGGTTGCAATTTAACTAATTTGACGAAAATGTAACAATTTAAACATTTTCGCATACTACATCTAAATATGTGCAGAGTAAATGCACTCATTTGGTGCCACCTTTGTTCTATAACAATGAGATTTTAGTGATAAAAGGCATGTTAACAGTATGTAACAGAAGACATTTAGAAGACAAAGCAGAGAGAAAGAATGAGCACACCTCCTCTCCCAGGGCTGCACAGATCTCAGATTAGCATGCATTCCCAGAACAATACCCCCAGATTAGGAGACTTGGAAGTGCACTTGTAACATTGCTAAAATAAAATTTAATATCCTTCAAATGAAAGACCTGGTTAACTAATGCTTGGCAAATGATAAAACAACAGCTTAAGAAAGAAGCGGAAGCACAATGTTGATTGATTCAATGATTTCCCAGCTTTGCTGGGGTTTTTACTCTGATTTGTCAGTGATGTCATCAGAAAATGACTTGAGAGATTTGCTCTTCTGTTGTGACCCTGACTGCTTAGCTTTTCCACAGAAGGGGTCAAGCCCTTGAATCTGATTACTCACTGTACAGCTGGGCAATGCAGTGACGTGTGAGCGAGAGCAAGAGGGTATAGACTAGGCAAATTGAAGTTGGCATCTGGCATCTTTGGTTTCAATTAAAATAATAGAGCTGGTGGTTGCATTCAAACTGATACTGCTTATTGTCATGCTTGATTTGATTCTTTGACAAGTGAAAACGTAACATCCAAAACTTTCATGATAGCTCTTATTCAGAAATACTCCAAATATGAATAACTTTTCTGTGGTTTCTATGGTTATTGTGTGAGGAAGGCATTCTCAATGAAATATGCTTGACATATATATTTTTTTCCGTGGCAGACTCTGAGGCTTGAGTTATTGAGTTATTCACTAATAAGGTTTTCCTTATGAGATGACACCTTGAGAAAGCCAACAGCTTTCAGAAAAAATCTGTGAAATCTGTTGATCTTTTGTATTTTCTCGAGAGTACTGGCTCGCTCTCAGATGCTGAACAGTAGTCTTGCTAAGCCTTCTTTACAACCAATATACCAATAAACTGAGTAGCAACATACTGTAAGACCAGCACAGGAAGATAAAAGTCTTTGTTGTGGATAGATGATGACAAAGTGAGTGTAATCAGCTTGAAGGATACCAGTTCATTGTGGCCTTAGATTAATGGTCTTGATTGTCTTGATGGTGTCTTGACAGTGGTGTATTTGTTACATGGATGTCAGTTATGCCATTGCATCCGACTGTTGTTCTCTTCTCAGATCGTGAGTCACATGAAGACGCCCTCGTTACAGAGGTAACAGAGGATCTGCTTCCCCAGGCCAAAGTTCCATTATTCCAACGAGACCACATTAACAGCAAGAAGGCTCAGGCCATGAGAAAGGATCAGAAGAGACAGGAGGCTAAACTCAGGATCAGAGGCAATTTTGAATACCCGCTCTTTGGAAAAGACAAACATCAGTCTGACATTGTAAGTTTGTTCATGGATGTTTATCTGATAAGTGAAAAACACTGTTTTCATGCTGTTTATGTTATTTTAATGTTTATATTAACACATAACACCTTTTTATTAATGGTGTGTGTGCTAAATGCAGGGTCCATGCAAAAGAAAGCTGGATGGAATTATCCAGACGATGAAGGACACCTCCAGAGTCATGGCTCTTTCGCTGTACCTGCCTAACTGTGATAAGAAAGGCTTCTTCAAGCGCAAACAGGTTAGTTCTGCACTTCAGCATGTTTATAGATGTCAGCTACTGGCAAGCTTAGTTGTCGGAAAGTTTTCTTTCCTATAAACACATGTCTCTTGGCTGAGGGCAGGGTCAAGTTACATTGCTTACTTTGTGTTGTCCATTTTTGGTTTTATGTTGCAGTGTAAACCCTCCAGGGGGCGCAAGCGAGGCATCTGCTGGTGTGTAAACAAGCATGGAGTTCAGATGCCGGGCACTGACTTTAATGGAGGCAACATCCAATGCAAAGATCTTGAAAGCAACAGCAACAGCAACAACAACGAATGAGACAAACCAAATTTGGTCACGTAACCATGACATTCTACACTCACTTTCATCTACCAAATCATGTGATTTGCAAATCATTTCTAATCTTAATCTTAAGGAGTCTGACCTTTAATTGTGGAAAATCCTTATTATATATATATATATATATATATATATATATATATATATATAAAACAGCTAGGCAGAGGATATGCTCAATACACACAACATTATTAACGTTATTGAATCCTGCCATTAAGGTTGTCATTAAGGTTGGTGGGATGTATCAAGTATCATGTGGGTAATGTCTAGAGTCATGGACTAGTTACCACTATATCTTATATCATATAAGGTTTTATAAGTTTAAAGGAATAGTTCACTCAAAAATGAAAATTCTGTCATCATTTACCCACCCTCATGTCATTTTATACCTATATGACATTCTTCTATGGAACACAAAATAAGATTGGGTCCAAAACATCGGACCTTTTGTATATTCTTTTGTCTTCCACAGAAAAAAATGCATACAAGTTTGGAATGACAAGATGAGTGAATGATGGCAGAATTTACATTTTAGGTGAACTGTCCCCATATATTAATCAAAAATGACTTTGCTTTTGTCCATGGCACAGCACTTATTCACTAAATAGTACTTATATAGTCTTGACACACTCTTGTTTTTCAGTTGTTTTGTACAACATTTTCCAAAGGTTTCTGCACATTAGTTTATTGTCCTGGCACATTGTTTTGCCAACCTGAGTGATATAGGGAAATTTATATTCTAATAACCACTGTTTTATGTACTGTATAAACAAACAAGCAAACAAAAGCCCTATGAATGAAAGCAAAGCACAACCTCTAAGTAAGCTTTTAGCTTATATAAATCACTACGGAATAAGAAAGACTCAGCATTTGAATGCACAATGGTGAAAAAACAACCAGCCATTTTTCTATTTTTTCAAACTTCTATTTTTTCCCAAACAGATCAGGGTCCTTGGGTTCTTATGGAAATCTCTGTGCCTTTTTCTACTCAAATATTTGAATACTGATTTACATCAAAGGCATCAAAGGGGCCACAGAGGGGAAAACACAAACACTCAAAATGGTGACCTTTAGTTTGTAGGAGTGTAGATTCAAAAAAGCAAATTCAATGTTCTTAAAAAGTAGGCAAATTGAGATTATTTGCATTATGAAAATGCCATAGTAGTACAGATCCAAAGGTATTATTAGGTGTTGGCCCACAGACTTGAATTTGGTGCATTCACTTCTTCCCCCTTAATTGTATCAAAAATATGCTCTTTATGAGATTATTTGCATGTGTGATGTCAAGTCAGAGCAGAGGCTGACAACAGTTCAGAATTGTTCCCCTATCACCTGTAAACCAGACTGACAAAGTTTCTAGGCACATTAGTGATTCTGTGAGATTTTAAAAGGACAATGTTCCTCGTGTTACTCTTGAGTAACATGGAAGGGATTCTGAATGATACCACCCCATGGTGGACTAAGGCTCACTGTTAGGAGACAAAAATACAAAGCAGAACAGTGTGACAAGTTTTGCAAGATGCCTATCTAATAATGGAGTGGCTTTGATGTGTGTTAAAAATAAAAACTAGTAATTTCCCCATAACATTTTCAGTTTAAGATTCGTATTCTTAATGAAATAGCTTTAAATATCTTATTTAAGCTGAGCCCAAATCAAGTAATATGGATGATCAAATTCTTTGTCACATCTAAATACCTGAGTGCAATATTTATTTGCCATGTAATTTATGTACTCTTATTTTTGTCTCTTTTGTAAGGACAAAACATTTATTTAATAAATATATACATATAAAGATATTCAGATATAATAATAGAAACTGTTTTTATTTTGTCTGTGTACTGTGCTTCATCAGATACAGTTTAAGAAGTGCATACTGAGGGGGGTAATTTCAAATATTCAATCGGTGCATCACCTTTTATACTTCTTTTTTTATATTTTATATTTCAGTTTTACCTATGTGTTTATTCTGCTTTCAGGAATGATTTGAAGACACCTATGACTTTTGTCACTTAAACAAAAAAAAAAAAAAAAAAAAAAAAAAAAACTGCAAATAATACCTTGAAATATTTCTTTATTTGTGTACATGTAAAACATTGGGTCCAAAATACCAAGTGACAATGACACCTAACAGAAAGTTTGAACTGTGTATAAAATTTGCACAAAGTAAATCACAATGTTAAGTTAAAATAGTTAGTGAACAGCTCTCTGTATTAAATCTATTTAACACATCTTTATTGACTTATTGTATGCAGCATTATAATTATGTTTTCTCTTCCATTGTGTGACCACCAGATGTCAGTAGTTATATGCAATTGGAACAGAACATCAACTGTGTTAGTACAAACTGTGTAGTCCTAGTACTAAATGGTTTGAATATTCCTGATGCATTAACAGAGAATTAAGTGAACAACTTTTGTTAGCACACATAGCCAAAAGATTTTAAAACCTCATAAGCAGCCCCATACAATTTATTTCTGTAAATCATTTGAGGTAAGGCACTATCTCACCGACTTACATTGTAGCGCTTCAGTGTTTGTCAAAAGGAACACTGTCCTATCCAGTAAAAACCATTACTATAGCATTTTCTGCACTATATGAGAGGGGGGCAACCTAGGAAAGAAGTGTATTGAAACAAATAGCACCAGTAACATCATGAGAGAAATACAACGTATACATCATGATTAGCACAAGATGCATACAAAGTATGTGAAAGTGTTAAAGATATGTTTACAATTCTGGTTATTTTCCTAACCTGCTAATCTCAATCCTCTGGTCATATGTCATCACTTAGCTAGGATTTAATGAGTATGATCAGTTCAGTTATATCACTACTTTAACTGTAACAACACTGTTTCAAACCATCTCAAATCTACAAGCGCAAAAATGTATAAACACACAAGGTATATTGGTAGCTTGTTTAGAGAGTGTAAAACACTGACTCCTTTAGGGGCATGGGTGTAGGTTTGTAGGCTTAAAGGTCAAGATGGGAAGGTTCAGGACTTTGTTAGTTTTGAGGGTCCACAGAGGGATCCATGTCTTGGCCATCAAGGTACTGGTTGCAGTTGGGATCACCCCTTGTCAGTGGAGAGTTGAGGATGGGTCTTCCTGTGTGCGGATTCACACACCAGCACTCGCCACGATGTCCATTCACTGACATTTTACACTGAAACACATAATAGTCCAAATAAGTTTTTAGAACTAAAATTTATATTTTAAAGACGTTAAAGGAGTGTGTTTGTACAACTGTAAGAAGTATTTTAACTGTAATTGACACCATTTGTAGCAAAATGTTACCACAAACACATTTTAAAAAAGTATGTTCTTTTAAAAAGAACTTACAATAGAAATGAAAGGAATACTAAACATACCGAAGATTTGTAACATGCCTATTGCTTACATCATAAGATGTAAACAATATGCATGTTACCTTGATTTTAATATGTGAAAATATTGCTTACCTACATTTTCTGTGTAAAGTAATATTTTAAATTTTGCATTTTGATAACAGAATGCATAAACCCAAAAAACCTTAAAGGGGTCATCGGATGCCCATTTTCCACAAGTTCATATGATTCTTTAGGGTCTTAATGAAAAGTCTCTAATATATTTAAAAATTCTCAATAGTAGTGTAAAAAAACATCCTTTTACCTTGTCAAAAATATCAAAATATAAATATCAGCTAATTTTATCGCATGGGCCCTTTAAATGCAAATGATCTCTGCTCGCCCCACCCCTCTCTGCTGAGGGATTACGAGCTGTAATGTTTACTTTAGCCGCGTTTAGCTGCATTTAGCTGCGTTTATCGGTGAAACTTGCAAACAAGCACATTATTAAGAAAGGCCATTTGCAAAGATGCATAAAAAACCCTTATACTCGCTTCTGCTGTGGGTGAAGCTGCATCACGAATGATTCACATGAACATAGATGCATATGTAGATCGGGATTGCCGCTTTCCTTTTAAAAACAAAAGTAATGTTTTCCTCTGCCTCTTAAGCGGCTCAGATGTCGGGAGTAAACTACTGCTATGTTCATTATTACATCCAACAACAGAACACCTCAGTCACTCAATTAGAGTCTTCCTCTGCACCTGAGTCGACACAATGGCAATCGTATTCGGACTGTTTCAACTCGGTGAGGGCAGGTCTAAGGTAAGGCACTCATGTCAATCAATGACCTGATTTTAAAAAGGGTATATTACATTTAAAGATTAAAAAAATACCACTGGGTGGATTTTTATCATTGTAGGGTGGTTGTGCACACAAACTGCCAACACACATTAATGTTCAAACAACATGTAAAAGTTAGTTTAGCATCCGATGACCTCTTTAAAACAATCATGTAGCTCAATAAATACAGTTTTAACAGAATAATTTAAGTGATTTTATAAAATTATATAAAACTTCAAATTTCTACATTTAAATATCCTTAAGAAGGATTCATAATGAATGTAAAAATATTTTATGCAATTATTATTAGGCCTCAAATATTTTTTTACTTGTATTCCTTTAAGACATATATTTGTTTGTATTCCTGTAACGTTAAAAGTAAAACATGGTATTAATAATGCCAAAATCATGGGTTTGATTCCCACAGAATTGATTGACGTACCATCAGTTACAGTGGGCCTGAAGCTCTGAGATCCCTCAGACTAAAGCAATAAATAAAGGATAAAAAAACAAACAAACAAACAAACAAACAAAAAAAACAGAGAAAGAGAGATTAAGAAAGTAAGAGATGAAATGAGATGTGAGGAGATGGGGAGAAATTAGATACGGAGAAGGAGGGAAGAACTGTCACCGAAGTGAGGTAAGCAGAGCTAGGTTAACAAGATTAAATAGAACAATTAAAAAAATAACCTCCTCCAGATAAGTTTGGAGTATTATTATATTATGAAAGTAACATTTCTTTCTTTCTTACTGTTTTTAATCTCTGGCTTTGCAAGGTTATGGTAAATGATCCAACAATGTGATAAATGAATTGATTTAAAGGTCTACAAAACACCTCATTAATATGAGGTGTTAAAACCTGCCTGCCTGCCCAGTATTATATAATATTAAAGAATTAACACAGTGCTTATTAAAACAGATTTAGATATATAGTAACCTAAGTTTAGATATATAAACATTGCTTTGTTTCTTTCTTTTTGTTATTAATCTCTGTTTTTGCAAGGTTATGGTAAATGATCCAGCCATGTGATAAATTAATTTTAAAGAAGTACAAATGCAGTCTAAACTAATATCAAGGTGTTAAAAGCTTGCTGTCAGCACAGTATTATTTAATATTAAAGAATTACCACAGTGCTTATTAAAACAGGTTTAGATGGATTACCCTGTGAAACATGTAAACGTTCCAAAAAGTTTTATGTCTATACCCAGATATGGCAAATGTACAAAAATGTGTGTTGCTTTAAACCGGTTGCTGCTGAATAGGGAATTAAATACCTGTTTCAAGTTGTACTGCCCCCTCTTGTCACAGTTGGGTATGTGCAGGGAATAAAGGTCCTCCAGGGGGCCCCTGTTATCTCTGAAGGGTATTTTTGCAATCCTTTCCAGCACCTGGTCAAGCTCCTGCTGACACTGGCTCTAAAATATATAAATAAAATTGTTTGAATTTTTAATGGTAGTCAGATTGGTATGTCCTGTCATATTTTACATTCATTTCTCAAATCCACTCCCAAATTCTACGGCTTCTGTGATTTAACAATGTGGAAGTAAATTAAAATGTATGTAAAATGATTTATTCTCATATTAATGAGGTGTTTTCCTCAAAGGGAAGCGTAAATGTGAACATATTACACCAGTTTTGATTTCGCTACATTGGTTACCGGTCAAATATAGAATTGAATAGAATTTTAAGGTTTTGCTATTTGTTTTTAAGTCCCTACGGAATCAGGCTCCACGTTACTTAGCCGACCTATTACATCCATCCACATAGTCTAGATCACTCAGATCAATGGATTCTGAGTTACTCTATATTCCCAGAACTAGACTTAAAAATAGAGGTGATCGCGCTTTTGCGGTAATCGGTCCCAGGTTATGGAATAGCCTTCCGATATATATCAGATCTGCTCAAACCCTGTCAGTTTTTAAATCTGCGTTAAAAACTTACCCTTTCTCTAAGACGTTCAATGTTCCTTAATATTCTCTTAACTTTAATTAAACTGTCTTTTTATTTCTGCTTTTGTAAAGCACTTTGGTCAACATTGTTTTTTTTTTTTAAATGTGCTATATAAATAAACTTGTATTGTATTGTATTGTATTATTCTCTAAATCTGTAATGCATACACAGCATTAAAATCTTACTGATGCGTTTGTGTCATTTGTGGGTGTTTATTTAAGGTAATAGGACCTGAAAATACAACCTGAAATGCATTTGGTGTGTACTGAGCCTGAAAAAAGTGCTTTGGACATGTTATTGTGCATTTAAAGTCTGTAGACTGATGAGATTTGATCACTGTATTGTGGTCAAGGACCTCAGCCAAGATAAATAAGCCCCAGAGGCAATTATTAATCATAAGTCAATTGGAACAACGTGTTTTGTTAGGGTTTGGAACAGCTATGGCAGATTGAGACTTTACATACAGCTCACAACATTAGAATGCATAAATGAGTATCCCACTCTAAATATACACTGTAGGCAAAATTTAAACTTGTCTCTGCAATTCCACATACTGTAAAGACACTCAAACAGATCATAGAGAAGATCAAAACAAATGTATTGATTTTATTTTGGATTTTCATCATCTACCTGTTTAGCATGCGGTGCTTTAGGGTCCTCAATTTTATTGTACTTCATCCTGGTCTTCAGCTGCTGACGGTGTTGAAGGACAGCACTCTCCTTATTTGGACCATCTTTGGTGGGCTTCCTTATGGGAGGAACCTCAGTCAGACCAATGTCCAAAGAGTCCTGTACCTCACCTAAAGACAGGACACAAATTTTTTTAAAAGTTAAAATTTGTCAAAAAGTTATCTTCCTACCCTCTATGGCTGGTTATCAGAAGTACAACAGGTTATTCAAACAACTTTATTTCTTTCAGCTTTTATATTTAAAAAACAATGTCTTTAGTGATTAAAGTAATAATGTGATAGGTGCTGTATATGGATCCCAAGGGCCCAAAACTTGCAGTTTTTTCACATATCTGGGTTTTTCTTCTTTTCAGAGGTGATCTAAATATTTACAGCTCAAAACGGAAAATTGACAGGTTTGTGTTGCAGTTCTGTGAATGATTCATGCTCAATTTTTGCTGTTCGTTGTGACAACATACTTTCAGCTTCATGGTACCCACAGCTGGAGCTAATTTTCTCTGTGCATGGCGGAGTTGAGAAATGGCACTGAAATGAACAAAATGCCGCCCAAAAAATAAATAAATAAATAAAATAAAATAAAATGTTTTAATTATTCTTTCTGCCACACAATTATAAGAGAGACATTTATTTGTTCAACCTGCATCGAAGATTTCTTTTTATGTGTATTTTGGCAGAGTTGAGCATTGTAACCTTTTTTCCATAAAGGTTCCATAAAGAACTTTTAACATCTGAAGAACCTTTCTGTTTCACAAAAGGTTCTTTGTGGCGAAAGAAGGTTCTTCAGATTCTTAAAAGGTAAGAAAGAGATGGTTCTTTAAAGAACCTTTGACTGAATGGTTCTTTGTGGAACCAAAAAATGGTTCTTCTATGGCACTGCAGTGAAGAACCTTTTAAAGCACCTTTATTTTTAAGAGTGTACCACTAAAACACATCAGACACATCCTTTCTGTTTAAAGACACACCTCTTTAGCCAAGCATTCACATAGTGTATTTCATAATCTTGTACTGTATTTCATAATCTTGTACTTCAGTTATATCTTACCAAATGCACGTTATCATTCTGTAGCTTAGGTTGAATAATTTTATGGTTGGTTGGAACAGCAGCTATGCTCATTTTTCTCTAATTGCTTCTCTGTTTCTGCCACAGGATGGAATCCTGAGGTAACTATGAATTACACAAGTACACTTCAGTCTGGATCCAACCCCTACAAAGATCTGAGATGACCAAACACCTGAGAAGAGATGATGCCAACCCCTCAGAAGACCTGATAAGCTACTCCAAAAATAATTTAGAAACTTACGTTTTGTATCGTGAAAAGCACTATACAAATAAATGTGAATCATACTGAATTGAACTGTAAATTGTTCCACTGATCTACCTTTACAGTGTAAAGATGACCTTTGCTAGCAGTCTATAGTATTCTGACTGATTGAAATAAATGGTTACATTTCAGTATTCAACATAAAGACAACACAGATACATTTAATAAGGTAATTATATAAAAAAATGTCCCTGAAAATAAATTTCCTAGGGGGAAATATTGCCCCTTAAGGGAAAATGGATTTCTGACTCTAGCATATGGATATGAATATCATATGTGAGTCATTTCACGAAACCGGAAAGTCCAAAACCGAAAGTCCATGTTAAAGCTGTGTGTGTGTGTGTGTGTGTGTGTGTACCTGGTATTCATCACGTTGTGGGGACCAAATGTCCCCACAAGGATAGGAATACCAGTAGATTTTGACCTTGTGGGGACATTTCTCAGGTCCCCATGAGGAAACAGGCTTATAAATCATACACAATGAGTTTTTTTGATGAAGTAAAAGTGTGCACAATCTCCTGTGAGGGCTAGGTTTAGGTGTAGGGTAGGTGTAGGGCGATAGAAAGTACGGTTTGTACAGTATAAAAACCATTACGCCTATGGAATGTCCCCATAAAACATGTAAACCCAACATGTGTGTGTGTGTGTGTGTGTGTGTGTGTGTGTGTGTGTGCACGTGTTCTGCCTAGATTTTCACATCTCAGTGTTAAGTAATTCAATTGCAATTTATATCTTGAGTACATTATGAATACTGTGTTTATAGAAAATCTTAAAAAACTGTACATTGAATTTAAGTAAAAAACAACTATTTATATGTTAAGATGTATTTGTCTCTTCAACCCTATTACCATCTTCAACCCTGTTACCCTAGTCTCAACCCCGTCACATAATAATAGGGATTTGATGCCTGAGGTGGGAAAATATCCAATTCAACCAATTCAAATTGTTTATACAGAGTTTAAAGCTTCTTAGCCATCTGTGTTTCCGCATAAATGAAAAAGAAATCTGAACTAAAGCACAAAACGCATGGCTAAAATTTAGCATACCACAGCAATAAATAGCGAGACTGAACAGCAGGTAATAACAAAAACAATCTTAATTTTCCACTTGTCAACACTTCTTAAGAGCTTGCTGCTTAACCACAGTGGTGATCTCTTTGAAGCTAGTATCCCAGCAGGTTCTACAGAAGTGGAATGAAATCAGGTGTACAATGTGCAAGAGACGGGCTTTTCCATTCCAGAAGTGAAGCATTCCTTCTTTCCCTGAAAGACTTCAGTTCACAATACGGTTTGTTAACAATGAATGTGCACTATTTTTGAATTGAAGTTTAACTAACATTAATAAAAAATGTGATATTATGCAACAGTTCGATGACACAAGTGAAACAACAATGGAGTGTCTTTAAAACCCTCATTTTGTGAGAACTACTTCCTTCTGCCACTGATTCAAATCTCAAGTTGACAGTTTAAAAGCTGTTCCCAAGGCTCCATTAATAATTTGAAAATGTTACTTTAGAACTAGTAATGAAGGAACATTGAGTTGCTTCATTGAAAGCTTATTATATTACTGTAGAGTATGTAGAGTAGAGTATTATAAGAGAGAGATGGACTGAGCGAGT
>NC_133372.1:15610629-15642257 GCF_049309525.1 Garra rufa
ATTGTTATATATTTATATATATTAAAGGTCATATATAATAGATAATGTTAAAGGATAATGTTTGGACAGTTTACCAAAGGTTCCCAGGGGTTTACTGTATGTGACTAACACAGAGAATTTTGTTTGTGTCTTATACAGTATATCTGATCAATAGTATCTTAATGAAGATAATATTCAAAAATGTGACCCTGGACCACAAAACCAGTCATAAGGGTCAAAAAAAAAGAAAAAAAAAATTATACATCATCTGAAAGCTAAATAATTATTTTATTGATGTATGGTTTGATAAGATTGATTATGATTGAGAAGACAATATTTGCCCGAGATCTACAAAAAAATCGAAATATTGAGAAAATCACCTTTAAAGTTGTCCAAATGAATATCTTAGCAATGCATAGTACTAATCAAAAATTTATTTTTGATATATTTACGGTAGGGCACTTACAAATGATCTTCATGGTACATGATCTTTACTTAATATCCTAATGATTTTTGGCATAAAAGAAAAATCGATCATTTTGACCCATAATTTTGTATTGTTGGCTATTGCTACAAATATACCTGTGCTACTTATGACTGTTTTTGTGGTTCAAGGTAACATGTGTATATTTAAAAATGTGTGACTATATATTAAAAAGAAAATGTTAAAATACTTACTAAAGTGTGTACTTTGGAATATTGTTGCCTGAGGTTTAGTGTTTGATTTCCCAGAAAAGCAAAGTGGATGTTTAGTCACTGTGGACACAGGAGAGACAGGAGAGAACAAACATATTTGCACATTTTACATGTCTACCATAAAAACAGCTGTTACACAATCAGGTTGGTAAGGCAAGTAGATTTTGCTGTGTTGGCACTTTAAGCTATTGTAAAAATGTACATGTCAAGATATATATCAATAAGATAAGAGTTTTGACTGTGAAATCCAGCAGTAAGGGAAAAAATAACACAGAAACGGATTTATGTAAATAATTAATAGTAAACAAATAATCACAGTTCAAGTCTTACGGGATAGTTAATTTAACATTCTCAGGCTATTAAACAGCTCACCTTCAAAATACAAGTTCTTTCTATTTGTTTGATAGTGCATATGAAAGACGCGGGAGGGCGCGCTTAGTTAAATATTCACTTGTTTGGCTTCTTCGAGCCGCCGTACCTTTAAGGAACAAGATCATATGACGGCTATCAGGATGTCAACAAATATGAAAGGGAATTGAACTGAACTAATGCCATGAATCCCAATACCGGTTCAAACCCGAGTATAACGTTTTTTGTGGGCTACGGGTCACGTATTTCGTATTTCTTAAAGCATAAGGTACGTTTAGCGCAGATATTGACCAACACTATTGTTGAAGCGTCAGGAAGAGTTGCAAGTGTTGTTCTGTTTTCGGTTAACAAAATTGAAATAAAATTTCAGTGTTGGTATATTCTGGTTGAAAATTGACACATTCGAAGCTTGTCTAGATGCCTGAATTTTTGTTATCATATCTGTTGTAATAGTAAAATTTATTTATGTAGCTGAGATAGCTGTAAATATTACAGAAATAACAAAAGATGACATTCAGTGCGAGGAATGTTTGGTTGTGGAAACCCACCCACTTTTCAGCTACATCTAATTTTACAAACCTGTTTTGTTTAATATCCTGTCTTTATAGCAATAATAAATAGGTTATGTTTGCCCTTTTGCTAGAATTTTTATTTGAATATTTCTGTTAATATAATATGTTTCACCCTTTTTAGGATGTCATCCACTCAGGCTGGTCAGTCAACGGTTGTACACAGACTTGCCACATTACTGCGAAATAATGGTATAGAATCAGTATTGAAATGTTATTATTTATGTTATTATATAGTTTATTTCAGCAGTTTCACCAGGCCCAGTTCCTGGAAAAAAATGCACAAAGTAAAAAAGAAGTTATCCACAGTTACTCATCTAGATTTTTGCAAGGTTTGGATTTGGGTTGAATGCAACTCCACTGCAAGTTGAGAATTAAATGCTGTTTTCTTTATGCTGAGTGCACTCCATATTTACTACTGCAAAAATCTGAGAATGTTTTTGCATTTGTTTGAGGATGCTTAGCATGCAAGCATTGCCTTATGTTCTTGTTGGTCTCTGTATAGGTGATTCTGTACTGGATGGTTCCAGTACTCTCACTCTGCAAGTGGGATGTTTACAGCACCTGACACAACTCTTTGAGCGGCACCTTCTCTCACGAACACATCAGCATGGTTTTCTGGCCCTGCCATCCCACCCAGCAGACACTGCCTCCCTGCTGGAAGTCCAGTTTCTTTTTGACATGCTGCAGAAGACAGTATCTCTCAAGGTACTGGAGGTTCTGATGATGCTTTGATTTGTCTATGACATTACAGACTTGTTAGGAGTACAGATTGATTTTGATAGTCTGAGAAAAAAATATTTTCAATGATAATTTGTAGTATCACATTTTTGTATTGCATATCATCTTTGATTAAGGTGATTTTCTAACTTCAGCTAAGTGTCTTGACTAATCATTATCGTGTGTTTTTTATTTGCGTTGAAATGCATCGTACTTTGCCAATCCAATGAGCTGTTGTAGCTATAATCTAATCATTTGTGTTTATAAAACAGCTTGTTAGTCCACCTGGTGTGAAACTACAGTATGTTGTGAAAATCTTCCCTTTCAAGTCCCTCAAACACTTAGAGGTATTTCAGAACAAACTAACCAAATTCATTCAGTTATGCTTGTTGCTTTATTCCACCGTATTGTCCTAAATGTTGGTGTTTGTTTGATTGTCTTTCTATTTAGCTCAAGCGTATTCCTCCTCATTGTCTCGAAGGTCTTAGAGGAGTCTATTCTCAGCTGGAAGTCTTCACTTGCTCAAAAGGTGTCAGCTCTCTTGAGGTAATTTTTGCACCAAAAAGCATTGCCACAGTGACTTTAAAGTTAATTTTGTTTGTATACAGAAGTATACGAAGTATTATTATTATATATTATTATGTGTGTGTTTAATAGGAGCTTCTCTCTCTGTGTGGAGGAGATCTCAGCTCAGCTTTACCCTGGTTAGAACTTCATACCCTTAATTTCAGTTACAATTCTATTTCCCGTCTTGATGAGTCGCTAGTAAGTATCTGCTGTTTTAAACTTGTGAAATAGAGTAACAGATATTGGAATCTGCATGTAACAATTTTCTAAATTATTTTAGAGTCTGCTAAATGTCCTGAAGTGGCTTGACTTGAGCCACAACAAGATCCAAGATTGTTCAGAATTTTTGATGGTAGGTTGCTCTTGTTAATTTATTTATCTTTGGCTAATGATCAGAACAGATTTTTTTTTCACATTTATTTCTACATGATTTTAAGGGAAAATCTGTGAATGTGTGTGAAGAAAAAAAAAAAAAGAAAAAAGGATAATAAGTTATAAACTTATTGGTCAATTAGCCAAAATATTAAACAACCACAGTAAGGGTGGTAGATGGGAAGTCTTTAAAAAGGGCTAAATTGGACAAAATAACAGTGGTGAGAATTTATTTGAACTTCTGTCTTCACACCCAATACAAATTTTCATGCATGATGCCACAAATAGTGGGGAAGACCCTGTTGCATGTGTCAGGGGGACCCCTAGATTTGTGGTATATTAAATGTTAGGACAAAATGAATTTATTCAAACCTTTTCTGTCTCCATCAAGCCTCTTACTGAACTGGAGCATCTGAATTTAGCGTATAATAACCTCCAGAGAGCACCAGTGCTGGGCCTCAGCGCCCAAGCCAAACTTACAACCTTGATCCTTAGAAACAATGAACTGGAAACTATCAATGGTAAGTTTTCCATTTTCCATGATTCTATTCCAGTGCTGAATTACTGTGACTATATCATCACTATGAAGTACATTGGAAAATGCATATTCTTATCCTATTATTCACCACTTGGGTTTATTTACAGAACATTTCTTTAATAATTTTGTTCTGAGTTTTTATGTCACCCTTAAATCTTTTGGCTTTTTGAAATTTTTTAGAACAATTTAAAAGAAATAAAACCAAAATTTAAAAAAATTAGGAGAGGTATGTCATTGTAAGCACATGATTTGACAACTAATCTTTATTGTATATTATTTCAAATTGTACTTAATATTCTGTTCAATGCATGTTTTAATACATTTTTGTATCTACCATCTACAATTTGTCAGAGCTCTTGATTGCAAAAGATTATATGTGACCCTGGACCACAAAACCAGTCTTAAGTCGCTGGAGTATGTTTGTAGCAATAGCCAAAAATACATTGGGTACAAAATTATTGATTTTTCTTTTATGGCAAAAATCATTAGGAAATTAAGTAAAGATCACGTTCCATGAAGATTTTTTGTAAAATCCTTACTATAAATATATAAAAATGTAATTTTTGATTAGTAATATGCATTGTTAAGAACTTAATTTGGACAACTTTAAAGGTGATTTTCTCAGTATTTTGATTTTTTTGCACCCTCAGATTCCAGATTTTCAAATAGATGTATCTCGGCCAAATATTGTCCTATCCTAACAAATCATACATCAATAGAAAGCCTTATTTAAAATTTAACCTTATGACTGGTTTTGTGGTCCAGGGTCACATATATGTAATGCAATTATGTGTGTTTTGAAATTTAACAAACTGTTATTAGTTTAAATAAACAGTTAGTTTACTAAAATAAAGGTTCATATAATCTAAATGTATTATCCTAAATGCAGGGGTGGAGCAGTTGTCATCACTTCAGTCTCTTGACTTGGCTTATAACCTTCTTATGGAGCATTCTCAGTTGGCGCCTCTGTCCCTCCTTCATAATCTCAATACAGTAAGATAAACCCATCTTGCCTAAGTAATGCTTAGCTTAAACTGCTTTTTTCAGTTATCAGGAAGTGATTGTCCTCAATCCCAGATTTTAGTCTCAGCATTTTTATGACACATTTGAACACCAGGTGTTTTAGCTCTGATTTTCTTTTGTCTTGCTCTGTATAACACCTTGACTGTTTTCTGATCTCTTTTCAGTTAACTTTGGAGGGAAACCCTTTATTTTTTCAGAAGACACACAGGACATCAACTATCCACCACCTCTCTCCACGTGCTGCTTTCCAAGGGGTGAGTATTTCTCTGTTTGCAAACAGTGCACATCTTCAAAGTTATTTTAATTGGTCCTCATGTTAATGTTCTATATACAGTATGATCAGTTTATATGACGTAGCATCCAAAAATCTGAAGCACGCTTTGAATTACTACAATGAATTTTTAAAGAAACTACAGTTTATCTACTGTAAATATACAGGTACATCATTGATTGTTTTCATGTTTACTGTAGCAACCAGAGGGAGGTGCCAGTTCCTTCTTTTTTTCTGAGGTCATTTGTGAACGTAATAGTGAGATGTTTGCTTGTGGAATCTTGCTGTTCTGCAGATGTTTTAGAGTTGTAAGCTGACGTTTTAATGTCTGCTTGCATTTTAGCTCCTGCTGGATGGCACCCCTCTGTCCCAGTCTGATCTGCTGGTGGGTATCAAATGTCACTTTATGTGCCATCTCAGGTCATTCCACCCTCCTTGTTTCTCGTGTGATTCATGCTGTATTGTGGGAGGCAAATCTGCTTTTAATTTAGAGTAGAATAGTGGGCAACAAAGTGCTTTACTTCCACTAACCAAAAGGTATTTTTTAAACTTCAAATGGCTGCAGGCATGGCCCAACAATCACAGTGGCATTTATTTTTAATTAATATTTAACCACATGACAGCTGATGAAAAAATTATTAAATGAATCACGTTTAACAATGAGTCACAATTGTTTAATAAATGATGTGGCAGCTGATTTAAATATTAATAAGTAGAATATATTTCAGTGGAGTTATTTTTTTAATCTTCCACTGATATGAAAACATTTTTAAGGGAATCTGTATTTTATTATAGTAAAATACAAACAGCTCATTTAAAACCAAAAGCAAGGGACACATACAGGTGTGAATACCTGTTTGTCAGAGTTGCTTAATGATATATTAACATTGTGTTCTATGAGTTCCGGCTGCACATTTTCTGTACTATTTCCTACATCAACATAGAAGGATTTAGAACAGCTTCATGTCCTTCAATGGCAACAAAGTCTTGAAAACAGTGAAATCTAAAATCTAAAATCAAGGATGGTAGAATTGATACAAATCGCTAATTTATTTCAGGATTGTTGTCATTATTGAAACTCAAGATCCTTTCTGTTAAAATGAAACATTTTCATTTCTGAACACCTTGCAAAAACTGTTTGATTTCCATGGCATCAGCACTCTCATGACACGAGACTTAGCAAAAATCAAATGTGGGTGCTTTGCATGCAAAGTCCTAAGTTTGCTTTGTGAATGTGTTTCTTTTACATACTCATGTTTTTGGACTCTGTCTTTTTCCCCTTTCCTTTTTCCCGAACACTTTTTTAACACTGATACAGACTGAAGATGACATTCACTTAGGTCAATAATGCTTCAGTGACTGCATGTGATAGTGACACCCAGTGTTCATACAGTATACTAAATATTTAAAAAAAAAAAATCACAATATTGGCCTCATTTTTTTTGGTTTTTAAATGCTTGCAGGCAGGCATAGACCTGGGTTTGGTACATGCTTTCTAACATAAAAACCATAAAAAAAATAAATCTAGCACAAATGGATATGTTAATATAGCTGTGTCACTAATTCTGACACTTTCATGAGATATTAAATTCATTGTAATTAACTGTTGTAAATAATAGAGAGAACTGATATTGTAAATAATGTAAAAAACCTAGTAAAAAAACAACAAAAAATATGCTTAATTTCTACAAATATTTAACCACGTTACATGCATATCAGAAATGTTTATTATAAGTATTTAACTTGAGTTAAAATTGTGACCATTCCAGTTTTGGTATTGGCCAAACTCAACCTTTAACCCTATCACCCAGGTTAAGAAAAAATTGTTCCAATCCATATAATCTTTTGTTTTATGTTTTCGAGATTTAATTTAATGTTAATATTTAATGGTAGAAAATAACAAAATTACACAAATATGGTCTGTGGCTCTTGTGAGATTAAATAATTTTTTTTTTTTTTTTTTTTTTACACAGGTTTTACCTAAATCTGGACAGCTGGTTGGTCAGATGTCCCACACTTCTCAACAAGTTTCTTTGGCACCTGACCAAGAAGGGCAGGAAGTGTCCAGTGGAGGCGGGGACATGACTGACAGTGTGACTGTAAGCATATCTGGAGTGACTCGAGTTCGAAAGAGGAAACACAAAGTAAGTAGATGTCTAAAATCTGCCCCAAAGTTTTTGTGGTACACTGTTAAGCTAAATGAACATGATTGTTGATGAGGTAATGTGAAGCTACCATCAAAATTTAAGTAAGATCTGATGCATGACATGAAGTGCAAATTCTTGCCAATTTCAGAACAAGGTGAAGGTGAGGAGAGCCAGTATCTCAGAGCCAAGTGACACAGACCATGAGGTCAGAGTGCAGTCTGCTTTACAAGGTATTGAACATATGAGTTGAGTTCTGAACAAGCCTTAAAGGAATAGTTCACTCAAAATTAAAATTCTGCTATTTTCTCACCCTCATGTTATTCCAAACTGTATGACTTTTTTTCTGTCAAACATAACAGAAAATATTCTGAAAACAAATTCTCAGTGATTTGTTTTTTTTGCCATACCATTTTATTTCTACTTTTGTGTTCAGCAGAAGAAAGCTTTACAGGGTTGGAATGACATGATGGTGAGCAAATGATTTTGCGAATATTAATTTTTGGGTGAACTATCCCTTTAACTTTTCACAAAGCATTTTAAAGTTCACTGTCTTTCCAATGATCATGTTTACAGTCAGGTCCATATATATTTAGACACTGACAAACTTTCATAATTTTGGCTTTGTATGCCACCAGAATAGATTTAAAATAAAACAGTCCAAAAATTGAAGTGCAGATTTTTAAGCTTTAATTCAAAGGGTTAAACAAAAATATAACATAAAATGTTTAGGAATTAAAACTGTTTTTATATACAGTCCTCTCATTTTTAGAGGCTCAAATGTAATTGGACAAATAAATATAATCACAAATAAAATGTTTATTTTTAATATTTTGTTGAGAATCCTCTGCAGGCAATGACTGCCTTAAGTCTGGAACTCATGGACATCACCAGAGACTTGACTTTCTCCTGTGATGCTTTGCCAGGCCTTTACTGCAGCTGACAGTTGTTGTTTGTTTGTGGGTCTTTCTGCCTTTAGTTTTGTCTTCAGCAAGTGAAGTGCATGCTCAGTTGGGTTGAAATCAGGAGATTGTCATTGCAGATTATTCCACTTTTTTTACCTTCAAAAACTCCTGGGTTGCTTTTGCTGTATGTTTTGGGTCATTGTCCATTTGTACAATGAAGCACCGCCCATTCACCTTTGCTCCTTTTGACTCAATCTGAGCAGAGAGTATATGCACTTTAGAATTCATCTGGCTGCTTATGTCCTGTGTCACATTATCACTAAACACCAATAATCCAGTGCCACTGGAAGCCATGCATGCTCATGCCATCACACTGCTCCACCATGTTTTACAGATGATGTTGTATGCTTTGGTTTACAAGCTGTTCCAAGCCTTCTCCATACTTTTTTCTTCCCATCATTCTGGTGCAGGTTGATCTTAGTTTCAGCCGTCCAAAGAATGCTTTCACCTTGTGGTGAATCTTCTGTATTTGCTCTCGTGAAGTCTTCTCTTGATTGTAGACTTTGACAGTGACACACCTTCCTCCTAAAGAGTGTTCATCACTTGGCTGGATGTTGTGAAATGGTTTCTCTTTACAATGGAGAGGATCATCTTTCTGATGGATTTCTTTTGTTTTTGAAGCCTACAACAATTGTCTTTTTCACTTGCATGCAGAGCTCCTTTGACCGCATGATGTGGGTTCAGAGCAACAGCTTCCAAATACAAATGGCACACTTAGAATCAACAGACCTTTTACTTGCTTAACTGATGTAGAAAAAAAAAATAAAGGAATAGCCCACAACTCTCCATGAAACAGCTTTTTAGTCAACTGTCCAATTACAGTACTTATGGTCCTTTGAAAAAGGGGGGATGTACATATTAAAGAGCTGTAATTCCTTATCCTTTCCTCCAATTTTAATAAGAAATACCCTTTAATTAAAGCTTGGAGTGTGCACATATTCGTCATATAACTGTAACTTGAATATGTTTTGGTCAACAACTAAAATAATAAAAATTGTGTCAAGTGTCCAAATGTAAATGGACCTGACTGTACATTTTAAAATGAATCAACAAGCTTTTGTGTTTATTAGGCATATGTTTTACGTTTCTCATGTGAAATGTTTGATTCTCTTTAGATATTGTCCTCCCCCATAAGGAGGATATTGAGAGAATGGACAGTTTTCGAGAGCAGTTAGGAGAGGACTGGCTACGCTACCAGCATCATCTTGATGATACTCCAGTCAACCCAGCTTTCCCAGTAGTGGACAGTGTAACCATTAAAGTAAACACCAATGGCCACTTTACACCCCTATCCCCCCTGCTTAAAACAAACATACCTCCAGCCAGTCTGGAAGTGCTTCCCCCTCCGCTCCTGTCCTCTGAACTGAAAGAGGAAGAGGAGAAAGAAGAGATGGAGAGCACAGACCTGCAACCTGAGACAGAGTCCACTTTGCAGTGTACAGGCCACAGCCCCCCGAACACTGAATCTACACTTGAGACGAGTCTAGGAAACACTCAGACTACATCTGAGGCCTACTCTGACCCAAAACCACCACCAGAGGAAGAAGACGATGATAGAGGAGGTCTGTCTGTTCCTTCCTAGTGATACATTAATACTGACAAGTATACTTTATGTACTGACATTTTTAAACTGTACCATCCACTATCAGTTTTCACTAATGTATTTCTGCTATTTTCGTAGTAGTGCAGTTTTTCTATTTACATTATATCATTGGATAGTTTTATTTTTATATTATTTTAACACTACTATGTGAAAGTTTTAGGTTGGCAAGTAGGCTTGGGCGGTATCCAAATTTTGATACCGTCAAACCTCCTCCCTATTTTACCGCGGTATACGGTATTACCGTGAATAATTAAAAAAAATATGACGTAAGGCTCAGACAGCGTCACCAAACTGTTGGCTTGTGCCTAAACTGTTCAGAAACTGAGTACCAAACACTACTGAAACTTGCGACCATAGTTTATCCTCTTTCCCCTCCGCTGTCACATGATGACAACCACCATGGGCTCAATCATCACCCGAATCCGCAAATAAATCCGCTTGCCACCCACCCACACCTATATTTTTTTTCTGATTTAGATAACCGCACCCGATTGTCATATTACACTTGTTGTAAATCTTAGTTTTGCATGATGAAATGGATGGAAATAATTAATTCATAACGAATTAATCAATTGCAGCCTGCCGATTTTTGCGTTCCGGAATTTGTTTTTAAAGATCCGGCATTAACAAGTGCATTAGATCGTGACAGTGCGTGCGTGCAGGAGACAGAGCAAGCGCAGGTTTATGTAGATGTATTTGGAGGCTGTGTTGGTCCTTAACATATTTTCAATCAACTTAATCAGCTTTAAGTTCAAAATCGCTCTCATTGATTGCTTACTGCTTAACCCACTCTCTCCAAACGCATTTAATGAGCAGCAGAATGTTTAGAAAGAAAGTAGCCTAATATCAGAAATAATACCAAATCAAACGAAATATTATTATGTATTAACATTATAAACACTATAAACATAGCTATAAGCTAGTTACCCTGACTCCAGAACGAATCATTTAAATGTAACGGTATTCAGAACAGAACAGGAATGAAACAAAATATATAAAGTTAAGAAACCAAAACACAGCGAAACTAAAAATAGCAGGCGTTGGATTCACGTGCCTCTGTAATTCGGCACAAATCCAAGTGTTTCCATATTCCCAATTTATTTCAATGATAAACTGTTATTTATAATGTATGCTAGGCTTTGTACTGTACGTTCGTATTTTGATGGAAAAAAATATATTCTCTTGAGCAAAAATGTCCAGAAATCTTCATATTTAAACTTGTCCAGAAATCTTCATATTTAAACTTGTTTTTTGTTCCAAGCTCTTTCGTTATGGTAAAACCATGAAAAAATGCATATTTGGTGTAGTTTATTTAATCTAATTTAATTAAAATTATTTAGTTTTTTTCTGCTGTTTTTGTATGCCTCATTTAATGTAAACGAACTATTTTGTGTAATTCGTTTAGAGTTCACTGTAATTTGTATTGTGATCGCTAACATCTTCCTTGTTGTTATTTCCTCATAATAATAATAATAATAAAATAAGTAAAGATGCGGAAATTGAAATCATTTGGCTATATAGTGTGATTAAGTGTGTGTTTACGTGAGCGGGTTGCTGCTGCTGCGGGGACGGGGCGGGGCGGAGGATCGAGATGCCGGCTCAGCATCGTGATGTCTATCGGTCTCCGGCGATGGACGATGGCATCATCTATCGACCCAACCCTATTATTATTACACCACTGCGCGCCTAGCCTGACATGCTCTTGCGTATGAATGAACGGGCAGCATCTGTAGAGCGGGCGCGAGCGTGAGCGCATCAGGCACAATCGTCAAATCTATTTTAAAAGAATCCGCCACGGTCCTGACCACATCACTGTCTTTACTGGGTGTTTTTAGGGAATATTTCAATTTATTAACATACGATTGAATTAGCTATTCATGTGGTGGGCTGTCATGATTTTGGATAATGCAGGACACTACCGAATGATGCGCATCAGAGAAGTGGGTAAGCGCAAAGCCGTCCACTGCATTACCGAGCTCAATAGCATTAGCACAGGCATAACTCCCTTCAAACTTTATAGGGAATGTCACCGTTTCTGTCAGCAAAAACTACACACAAATGAAATCGTCTGCCTGATGAAAAAGTACATAAAGCACGTTCATGTTTTAGAAAATGCAGTTAATATTAGCATCAATGATTTATCTTATCCACCCGCAAATAATCAGAATGCATTTTTTTTATTACCCGACCCACGGATTATCAGCAGCGCTCGCGGATATAACCGCCATCCGCGCATACGCACTTTTAGGCATTAAATAAATTATATTTAAGATTTAATCCTTGTCTCCTATACAGTATGTGCATTGTTTTTTATGACGGTATAACGGTATTGAAACTGATACCGTTGCTATTTTTAGATCCCGCGGTATACCATAATACCGTATTACCGCCCAAGCCTATTGGCAAGATACTTAATGGTTTTGAAAGAAGTCACTTACGCTCATCGAGCATGCATTAATTTGATCAAAAATACAGTAAATCGTAATATTTGTAAAAATATTATTTTAATTTAAAATATCTGTTTTCTATTTTAATATATTTTAAAGTATAATTTATTCCTTTGGCAAAGCTGAACTTTCAGCAGCCATTACACCAGTCTTAAGTGTCACATGTTCCTTCAGCAATCATTCTAATAGTGTATGCTGATTTGGTGCTTAAATAACATTGCTTTTAATTATCACTGTTGAAAACAGTTGTCTCACCTAACCTGTCCAGTTTGTGTCAAGAACTGTTTCTCACTATTGCACTTTGTTTAACAGTGGACCTGTGCAGACCGATGCTGGTGGGGCTGCTTTTAGAGGATGTGGAGAGAGATCGGAAAAGGGCCTCTGAACCGCTTTTCCTACGAGTGCGTCAGGGTCACCTGCTGGAGGTAGACATGCACCAGGGGTGTGTTAAAACACGAGTGGAACTAGACAGTCTGCAAGATGTTGTGACCACTGAGGCCACCTGCACAGTAGAGGTCAGATGACATTTTCTGTTCATAAGGATCTATAAGATAATGGAGCAGCTTAGTTTCAGTTTCACACTCTCTCTTTAAATTTGATAGAAGTTGGAGAGGACGTATCCAGCCTTGGAGCTCCACTTCCGGTACATTAGTCGTGAAAGACGTAAACGATGTTACATAATGTTGGATGACAAGCCACAGGAGGCATTGCAGGTCAGGTGGATTATTCATCATTAGACAGTCAGGCATAATCAACTTTAAGATGTAATCCTAAAATGACAACAGATGTTACATGTAGGGGTGGAACGGTCCACTGATCTTTAGTATAAATTCTAGGGCTGCCCTCGACTAAAGATTTTTCTGATCGTCTTCTTTCATTTGAAGCGATTAGTTGACTAATTGCTCGTTTATATTATTAAACCATATAATTCATAATAATAAGCCTTTAATTACCTATAGCCCATCAGCGCTCAGGTGCACACATAAAGCTTGCCACAGTGTCGCAGAAGTAATGACTATAAATGCGTCAGATAAAAACACAGCAAAAACACTGCCTTAATATCATCATAATTCAATGATAAATTGGTGTTTTCTGTATTTTCGGCTGCAGTGATGAAATCTGAGACACTGACTCGTCATCTCCACAGTGGATGTACACATTTCATCTGGATTACATGATCTGAAAATATTTGTTTTCAGATTTGAATTGGTTGATTTAAAAGTAGACATTTTGCTTTCTGTAGATATATATATTTTTGTACCTGTAAGGCAAGCACAGTGTTTTAGTTCCTTTTTTTGTTTTTTGATGTGCTTAAGTTCACAAAGACCAAGACCAGGGATCCTCAAATCTTACCCTGGAGGTCCAATGCGCTGCAGAGTTTAGCTCTAACCCTAATCAAACACACCTGAGAATGCTAATCAAGGTCTTCAGGATCGTTTGACAATCACAGGAAGGTGAGTTTGATCAGGGTTGGAGCTAAACTCTGCAGCGCATTGGACCTCCAGGGTAAGATTTGAGGAATCCTGACCTAGACGGCAGAAAGCGTCCTATTTTTTTAGTTTTGTTGCTATTGTGAGTACACACAAATGAAAGTAGACCTTTTACAAATTTGAAAGATGTATTACTCTTATCTGTATGAAAGATAGAAGATGGAAGAAAGAAGTTAAATGGAACCTCCAAGTGAGTGTGTTACTATTTAGTTTCCACACTCCGCACAAACACTTTAATAACGCACATTTTTCTAGATTAAAGTGCGGACCATGTAATTATGCTACTACTTACATGTTTCAGATGTTGCCACACATACTAGCTGTTAATAATCTGTCTGTCATGGACTACGTGACTTAGCCACTTTCTGTGAATTATTTTTTCTGTGACTAATAATTTTTTGATAGACTAAGGCTCTTCATGTTGACTAAAGGTTAGTCGACTATTAGGGGGCAGCCCTAATAAATTCAATTTCTGACAGAAAGAATGATCATTTTTACTAGTAAAAATATGAGTTGTTAATAAAAATTTAAATCTGCTTGTAAAGGTATGACATAATTTAAGAATTCTGAAAATTCAATTACAGATATCAATAATTACAGATATCAAAAATAGTTTTTGCTTGTAGGAATTAAGTATGACATTTGTAGTGTAATGATATTAGAAAGAAATTCTAGTAAATAATTAGTGATCAGAATCAACCTCAAAATTCCTGATCGGTGCACCACTAATTACAAGCAAAGTGACTGGCTATTTTACAACCTATGCAACTTGAGCCTTTGCAGTGTTTGAAAAAGTTGCATTTAGCAATGTAGCAATGTACATCTGACAACAATTTTTTCAATGTTTACTTTGTTCAAATTTGTTTAATTGTTTGTTTACTCTTTGTTGGAACTTTAAAATTTAAAGCAACATATTGTTACCTAATTGAGTTTCAAATTCTGACTCAGGTATTAGTGGAGGTTCTCTCAAGAATTGTGGAGGAAAACAAGCAGCAGGTGGATGAGGAGAGGCCAGAGACAGTTTGGCTACAGTGTCTAAAGTGTCAGACTGAGTTCTGCCAGCCAGCCACTGAATCCGACAGCAGTCTGAGCCACCTGGATGAGCTAAGAAATGATCGTAAGAATATGTCCATAACAATCAAAAAGATTATAATTTTTCTGTCATGAGCAAGGCCCTGGAAGCATAGGCGGGCATACACTCCTGCGAGAACATTTTAGGGAGTGGTACAAACACATGCACTTCTCAACACACTTATCATAAGTATTATGGCAATTAGAATCATTCTATCTAGCATGACTCTGGATGCCTCCACCTCATTGCAATTAAGCACAGTATTCTATTGTGCCATAATAGTTGAGACTACACTAGTTGATTGATACTGGTTATTAGCATGGCGGCATTTTTTTTTTGCTCCTGATCTTTTTTTTATCACAGCTTTCAGCACAAGATAAAGTTAATCGGAAAAGATGAATCAGGCTTACCATGAGTGGATGGTTGTCGTGTTGGAGCATGAGAGAACCTGGATAAAATGCGCCACCAAAAGAATTTCATGAATACAGAATGATTGCCAAGTGCGGGGTGTGAGAGCTTTTTTATCCTGGGACTTCCATCAGGCAGCCAATAATTTTATCATACGGCCTATTTTCAGTGTAACCCACTTAATAGAGTTTTACGTTTGTTATTTCTCCACTGTTACATCCTGCAGGCCATTTTCTTTTTAATGACTGGTTTTATATACACAATTCATCCTCCTCTGCAACGCTGCATAGTTTTAAAACGTGCTTTGACACGCAAACCGGAGGTTCTGGGACATTTGTTCAGCTGCTTTCAGTCTGTTTGCTTGGTGTCCTGTGGATCATCTGGGCCAAACACATAGTTGGTTCTGCATGGGGCAGAGATCAGTGAAGGTGTTTATTTTAAGAGCATTAACGTCCTTAAAATAAATCTGAAGGAAAGAGTATGTTAAACACTCTGTCCTGTGGTGAGTGTTACCTTGAATGGCATTTGTGCGTCTCTTTGATTTTCTTTTCTGCTGCCATTTGAACACCTAAACTGTATTAGGTGGTCTTTAATATCTCAGGATAGGGGTGTATATCCATATATATCTATTTATTAATTATTTTTTTATTGTGTTATTATTTTTTTCAAGGTTGTACTGTCATCTGCTCAGAGTGCAATAGTGATCATGTAGTTCAGTTGGCTGTCCAATCAGTTCCTTCCACCAGTACACCATTTGAACAGAATGATGCCAGACATTTTACCTTTGATGACAGGGACAACACGGTTCTACCAAAGCGCAGTGAGGTCTGGGTTTATGCTCTTTTTGACTTAATATTTCCATGGCAGTCTAATGGTAATGTTTTCTTTTTACTCACTTAATTTGCATAATTCTCCTAGGCGTTGGTCCCAGGACAGTCTTTGCTATCCAGTGGCAGCCCCCTCCAACATTCAGAGGCCTCCACAGAGGGAGCCGCAGCTTACTTCCACACAGCCCCTAGCTTCCTGTCTAATTATTTGGCTAATCAGAATGAGACATGGGTTGACCAGAGAACCTCTCAACTAATCAACTTTAGCACATCTGATGGACAAGTGCAGGGTAGCTTAGAGGGGCTTAAGGAGAAGATGGCTGAAAGTTCCTGCTACAACGGCTATCAAAAACATCAGGACCAACAGTCACCAAAGTACACAGAAGGCTCCAACAATGGTAGGTGGTCCGCTCTCAGATGAACATCAGTAGAGTGGTTAGAAAGGGTGACAGTAATGAGAATTTGTTTAAAGAAGACTGTGATTGAAAATGGAAAGAAAAGCTGTAGTTATTGGGCCCAGGCCTGTTTTAGGAGGCCAGTTAAATACTGTAGCCTTGAAACTCATTGACCAAACTGATTGCTTTGTAAACATGACCAAAATTATAGAATTATAGAGAGAGGAAGTTTTCTGCCACACATTAAGTTGGTACCAGAGAATGAAGTCTAATGTTTGGCAGGCCCTCCTGGCCATAAATTATGTGAACTAATTTTACAGATATTGATATTACAGGTATACTGGTGTCAGATTATGTTTTGTTTTTTTGCTGTTGTTTTGGTATATTAGCTTGGACTTTTTTTTTTATTCCTTTAAGGGTTTTAAACATAAACATTATTTTCATTTCAGCTCAGTTTGACCTGCTGTCAGAGATGGTGGACCATCGGCTTCAGCTGTTTCTGGATGTGGAAGTGTTTGAGGGAGAAGAAGAGCTTCGCTGCTTTTTAAAGGCTAGATAACCTGTATACAATGCCCTCAATAATGTTAACCAAAACATAGAGACACATTTTAAGTGGATTTCTACCTAGACAAAACTTAAAGAGATAGTTCACCCAAAAATTAAAATTTGATGTTTTTCTTCTTATCCCAGTGCATCCAAGATGTAGGTGACTTTGTTTCTTCAGTAGAACACAAACAAAAATTTTTAACTCAAACCATTGCAGTCTGTCAGTCATATAATGACAGTCAATGGGAGCCACAGATTTGAGAGTCAAAAAAACATAGACAAAACCAAATTAAACCATGTGGCTTGTGACAATACATTGAGGTGTTAAAACACAAAACGATCGGTCTGTGCAAGAAACTGAACAATATTTATATCATTTTTTTTTTTTTTACCTCTTATCCACCGTTATGTCCAGCTGTCCTAAGCGCGTTCACAACACGTGCGTAAGCTATCTGTCGCACATATATGTCGCTCATTGTTTACGCATTCACAACATGTGCGTAAGCGATCTGTCGCACATATGTCACTCATTGTTTACACAGTGCATAGTGGCTACTCAAAATGGTAATTACTTGTGCTTATCCTGATTCTTGCAACCTATTAAAAACTAAAAGATTATGTTTCCTTGCGCGAACTCATTCGGGAGTGTTGACTGAAGATCTTTTATTCATAAAAGTACATTTTTGATATTTGTTGCTGCTATTTTCACTGTCCATTATATCATCATATCATATATCATATCATATATATCACATCTTTGTTTAGAAAATAAATGAATTTCTTTATTGTTAACTTTCTGAATAGCTCAGTGTAGTTTCATTATTTTACTGGTGTCCTGCTGGGTTTCGTACTCTAGATATGGTCAAACTTGCCACTGTAACCCCATTTCATTTTGTCCTCTACAAGGACAAGGGTGTGAGTTTCTGCCTTGGCCTGGTTTAAGAATTCTATAAGAAATCCCACAGCAGGACAATTGATTTGATACACTCTCTCACACCATTCTGTTGCTCACAGTTAAGAACCAGCATTTCCCTTTGTTATTTTAAATTCCAATGTCCTGGTAACACTCAAAAGACATTCACTCAAATTGTAAGCAAACTACACAATTGCATTGTATCATATTTATTCCAAAGTGCTTTGTTTTTCAGTTATGATTGAAGTGTTTGAAGTCATTCTGTATATCTATCTGCCTTAGTTAGAATTAGTTATATTAATATTCTTTTGGTTGACCTTGATTTTAGATGTCCATTGTGAAGTTTGGGGATGCATTGGAGTTCAATTCCCTTATGGTTGTGTCGGACCAGTACATCTACATCTTAGAAATCACCTCACAGTCTGAGTAAGCAACTTAAATTTCTTCAGTTAAATGCAGGCTTTGAAAGAGCAGCTTTCAACTGGGTATGGGTAGTCCATGAAAACACTGAAACTTTCTGCAATGTTGTGGGTTTTGTCATGTCAGCAAGGTAAATGTAATGGTGTAGAGTCCCCCGATACAGCATACATTTCATACATGTTTCATATTATACATTGCTGCTCAAAAGTTTAGGATCAGATGTAATGTTTTTTAAAGAAGTCTCTTATGCTCATCAAGGCTGCATTTATTTGATCAAAAATACAGAAAAAAATAGTAATATTTCAAAATGTTATTACAATATAAAACAATAGATTTTATTTTAATATACTTTAAAATATATTTTTTCCTGTGATGCAAAGCTGAATTTTTATCAGTTGTTACTCCAGTCTTAAGTGTCACATGATCCTTCAGAAATCATTCTAATATGCTGATTTATTATTAGAATTATCAATGTTGGAAACAGTTGTGCTGCCAAATATTTTTTGGAACCTGTGATTCTTTTTTTCAGGATTCTTTGAATAACAAGTTAAAAAGAGAGTTTTTCAATGTAAATGTATGCTATCACTTTTTATTAATTCAACACATCCTTGGTGAATAATACATTTCTTTTGAAAAAAGAAAAAATGAAAATTTACTGACCCCAAACTTTTGAAAAGTAGTATATATTGTTAGAAAACCTTTGTATTTTTAAAATAAATGCTGTTCTTTTGAAACTTTTATTGATCAAAGAATCCTAAAAAAAAAGTAGCACAACTGTTAATAAATCAGCATATTAGAATGTGACACTTAAGACTGGAGTAACGATGCCGAAAATTTAGCTTTGTATCACAGGAATAAATTCCATTTTAAAATGTATTCACATAGAAAACAGTTATTTTAAATTGAAATAATATTTCACAATATTAAATTTTTCTGTATTTTTGATCAAATAAATGCAGCCTTGATGAGCATAAGAAGCATCTTTTAAAACCATTAAAAATCTTACTGATCCCAAACTTTTGATATTTAGTCAATGTCACATGAATAAGAATGCTGTATTTTCGTATGTCAGCAGACTCCGTATGGCCAGGCCATGGCCACTAATTGGTGTGGTGTGGATTTCCTGCTCAATGTACTGTAATTACCACGAGGACCAGCCATGAAGAAATAGCTCACCCATAAATGAAAATGTGCTGGAAATTTACTCAGGCCTCAGGCAATGCAAGATGTTAATGTGTTTCTTCACCGGAACAGATTTGGAGAAAATTAGCATTATGTGACTTGCTCAGGAAACGATCCATTGCAGTGAATGGCTGCTATCAGTTGCACAATACAGATGTGTCAAAGCTAATTCACAAAGATAAACAGGTAATTACCAGAATCAATTACGGAAACTCAGCTATGTAGATAGTTTAGATTCTGCTGTATTTTAACTCAAGTTATTTCAGTGTTGGTTTAGTTCAGATTAATATCATTGCATCATAATAGTCCACAAGTAATCAATATGATTACAGTCTATCAATTAAATTCTTCTAAAGGGAGAAGCTGTGTATTTGTGATTAACAAATTCGTCATAAAGACTTTTTTAAATTCAAAATGTTGCTTCCAGCTAAAATAGTCCTCTATCAATAATATACCTTCTTAAGTAATTTCTTCAGTTGTTTCATCTGCATCAAGAGAGAAATATGCACAGATCATATTAATGTAAGAGGACAATAGAGGATGAACTTTTTCGCAGAAGAAAGTGTTATGTATTAAGGTCTGGTATTTCGGCCAGAAGCGGTTTAAAGTTAAGACGCCTTGATGAATTTGTTTCATACAAACACACAGCTCTATTCTGACAGCACCCATTTACTCAGAGAATCCATTAGTGAGTAAGTGATATAAATTCCTCCAAATTTGTTTTGATGAAGAACAAACTCATCTTGAATGGCCTGATGATACATTTTCAGCAAATGTTTATTTTTGGGTGAGCTGTTGTATAACCTACATAAAACTTTGAAGGAGGTCACACACGTCTGGTGGATGACACAAAGTGTCCTAAAAGTTGAACACATTTCTGAAGTTTTCTATGAATTTGCACTAGCTGTGAATTCTGAGGCTGCTCAAAATACATTGTCCTTGTAATCTTTTAGTTTGCACAGCTGTTTTTTTATACAGCCAGTTTCATACTTACCAACTTGTTGATTCTTGAAATGAACTTTTGCCTGCATGATGATAGATTCAGTTTTGAAAGCAAGTACTGAATGATGTCGATACTACATTCAAATGCAGTTCGATACTGCGTGTACAATGTCACACCCTTAGCTTGATGCTGCAATGAGCTTTTTGTCCAGTGTTTTACCGGTTTAACAAATCTAGTTAAGGTTTAATTAAAGGGATTATAGTTTTAAGCCATCTCCACTAAATCTGTCACTTCTTGGACAAATGGAATATATCTCATTGAATGTGCACAAATTCTGAATTGAAATTACTGAAATGAGTAGACTTATTTACATGCATTTCTCTGTCCATATCTCTTACTTTTCTTTTCATATTTCTTACATGTCTCTCATTTCTGTTGCAGAGGGCAACCCTCAGACTGGCTGCAGAAAAGAGAAAGCCATCGGTTGTGTGAACTTAGCTATCTGGAGGTGGGTCTGGGCTCTCAAAGTATCCACCTAGAGTTTGATGAGGGGGCAGCAGCGTACACACTACTAGTGCGAAACAGCGCCCGCTGCAAATGGTTCTTCAGCAAGCTTACAGGCAAGACTTCCTTTTGCATGCTATGTGGTTTAGAACATGTTTAGAAGGAAATGAGAAATAGCACTTAGTAGACTTGCTAAGAAACTGCTTAAAATGATGTGAACAATGGCTGGTTTAACAGGTTTACAGTTGGTTATAGGTTCGCCATGACAAGTTGTTTTTTTTTTTGCCAGAGTGAACAAAATATTTGCTTCCTGGATAAATTAAAAGAATAGTTCAAACAAGATTTAGAAGGAAGTGCTGAATGAATGAAGGTGGTTTCACAAAAAAAGTCTAGTCCTGTCAATTTACAGAAAGTAACAAAGAAATGGATGCTCCCCTCTTTGACTATAAGACATTTGTGGTCAGGAGTCTGTAGGAAATATTGTAAGGTAACTTGAATTTATGGTTTATGGCATTGATGTGCTAAACACATTAAAATATCATGGATTTAAAATGCTTTATACACATTTATTAAAGTCAAAGTTTAAAAACAACTCTTGAGGTCTATATAACAAATTTTTGTGGAACAAATAACAGGGTATAAACTTTCACTGACAATCCACCAGTACACCAAGCTTACAAAGGAGACTTGTAGAAACAGTAACCACAGCCACTGTGATAATAGAAGCTGGCAGATACCTAACACTCTTACACATTGCAGAAACTAGTTGCAACCAGACAAAACACCACCTTCAGGAGTATTAACATGTCCAGCCCAGTGTTGTTTTAGTGGGTGTTCATTTTCACCACATACTATTGCAAAACAAAAAGGGTGTTACAAAGACCACAATAGGGCAGTGGCAAAACATAACTTTGACCTCATTACAAAAATGGCTCTGCACACTGTCTCACCTGAACTATGAAACTAACACTTTTTTTTCCTCACAGCAACCCATTTGTGCCATTTGATTGAGTTTGAGTTTTGTGGCTATCACTATCAGTACACCTGCAGAACTGTGCTAGAAAGGATTTTTTTATGTGCCTTCATTCTCTAATTTTTAATTTGTTGTCTTCCCACGTTGTATTTTAAAAAGTACTTTTTATGGAAAAATGTTGGTTTCTTTGCTTTAGCTTGTTTTTGCATTGTGGCTGTTCTTTAAAACCATCAAATTAGTTAATGACCAATATGTTTAAAAGCAGGAGGATGTGTTTAATAGTAAGATGAGTTATGCTAAGTTATATTTTTGTTGCTATCTATTAATGCTTTTAAATGAGTGAATTTTGAATAAATTGTAAAGCTTAAAGCCATTCTTGCCACAAAAGAACCAAGTAGTATTTCTTTTTATAGGGGCAAACTGCACCATGAATGCATTTTTATATATTTATTTTATGATTTCTTAATGTTCTGCCCCACATATTCCTATAGCAGTAACACTGTCTAAGTTCTGATTGACTTTACCATATTTAAATGTAAATAGTAAAAGGAAAAAAACTAATTCAGATGTGTGAGAATGTTGTTGTTTTTATTAATGTAGAGTAACAAATGCAGCATTGTCTTTGATTCATGAATCATTTACTGCTGACTTTCTTTTACAAACTTAAGCCTAACATATGCTACAAGATTTAAGATCGCTGTCCTGTGCGTGCTTGTCTAGGTGTGTCGATTGTAAAATCTGAATCTAGCTTTGATCCCAGAATACATTTTCTCACAAACTCATGTATGTTCATTTTTGATGGGCACGTCACGTTCCCTTTCATTCAGTTACTTTGGCATTTCATCAATGAATGACTCTATGGGAACTCCACCCAGGAGTGATGATTTCTGAAGCACGTACAATATTCACACCAATTTATTTGGTAAATGGAGCTCTACAGTAGCACTTGTGCATCTCAACACGTATAACAAAAGCCCAGAATCGTTTTATTTAGATTTTCTGTCTCTAGGGTTGCGATAACAGTTTTTCTTAAAACCCAATATTTACTCATCTGTCATTATTCAGTGAAAAAACTGAGATGCAGAAGAGTTGAACTGAATTAAAATGCTTTTGTTGCAGTTTGTTTGCAGCTTAACTGTAACTGTTGTCAGACGAAGGACAATCTCAATTTTTTTTTTCTTAAAAACTTTTTTCCTGCACTGCTTTTCAGCATCTGTGTTCCCCTGCTGTATATTCAGTACTACAGCAAAATATAGCATTTTACATTGAGTAGTGAATGCGAGTTTGCAGTCTGTATTGAATATGATTTAATAAAAAGACTGTATACCAAAAAAAGTAATGGCAAAAATCATCCTTTGATATTTCTATTGGGACACAACTTGCAGGCTGAACTCAAATAAACATACAGTGCAGTGCATAGTCTGATTTAGCAAAAATGACTCCTATGAATCAGTTCTTTTTAATAAATAGGTCAAATAGACAAGTCACTAGTTTGAATCAGTCTGATGAATGCTTTACTGAACTGAATCCATCTAAGGATCTGATAAATCAACATTTTGTTTACTTAATCACTGATTCCTTTAACTGCAAGGACTTCACTTTGAGTTATATCCATATCAAAATTAGTCAATGCCATTACTGGTTAAAAACCTCCAGGGATCTACACACCCAGTTTGACTCAGAAACACTTACAGCTTAGTCTGCATTTTAAAATTGAGCATGTCAATTTAGGTCTAAAATTGATCCCATTACACAGATCCCCACCCTTTAAATCAAACAATGTGATTCAAGTTGGACATTGCTGAGACAAGCTTATTGGCCCTGTTAGGCTCATAAAGATTTACCAGAAAGAAAGGAAAAAAATCAAAGACAATCCATAAGACAACCTTTGAAGACAGCAATGATTTAAAATTTATTTTATGTAGAATAGCTGTTGTGGTCTGTTACTGGTTTCTAAATTAAAAAAGGGTTACCTGAAGGTGGACTATAGGTTTTATGAGATTTAAGCTGAGGGAAAAAATCTTGGTCTGGTTTACTGGGCCATTTGCATTCCAGAATTTAAACATATTTGCTGACATTCCTGCCCTCTCTCTACTACCTAGGGCATCGTGCAGTTATCAGGCAGTGTTATAGTGCTTCCACTATAGCACACTTACTTTGTAAAATCTACTGTAAAGCACCCAACCGTGTAAAATGTATCAGTTTATGCAATGCGTCAGGTTTTATATCTATATAGTAATAAAAACTATAAACAAAAACAAGAGTCAAAGGAAAATACATACGTAACATACGGACTACATAAAAAGTCATAAAGACCTAACATAAGAACCTAAACTAACTAATCACATTCCTGTAATTAATCAAACCTAATAATAAAATTGGTAATTATAAGCATTTTAATATTAAATCAGCAAATTAATGTAAAAACAATTTCAGTCTAATTTCTTTTTAAATCAAATTGTTGATGCTTAGTCCTGTAATTTCTGCTTTAGCTGTATTTGACCCTTTATTTGGTTTGCTGCAACATTTTTGTTTCTCTTTAATCTTTTCTTTAAGGGTTTAAATGTTTAATTATACTAATTTATTTAAATGCATGGTACAGACAATACTATGAATAATGTCATGAAGCAATAACGTGAACACAATTATGTGTACATGATGTGAAAAAGCTCTTATTTTATTAAAGGAACACTCCACTTTTTTGGAAATAGGCTCATTCTCCAACTCCCCCCCGAGTTAATAAGTTGAGTTTTACCTTTTTGAAATCCATTCAGCCGTTCTCCTGTTCTGGCGATATCACTTTTAGCATAGCTTAGCATAGATCATTGAATCCTATTAGACCAATAGCATCGCGTTCAAAAATGACCAACGAGTTTCCATATTTGTCCTATTTCAAACTTGACTCTTCTGTAGTTATATCGTGTACTAAGACCGGTGGAAATGCAAAGCTTCAATTTTCTAGGCTGATAAGATTAGGGAAGTTTGCTGCAGTAATATGGCCGAAGCAGGCGGAGTATTATCAGAAATTAGTTCCCAGCTAGTTTAGCATTTGCACATGTGCTGCGTGGTATTACTGCTCCTGCTTCAGCCTTATTACAGCAGCAAACTTCCTTGACTATTACGCTGGAATGGGAGTGTAGTTCCTAATTTTATCAGCCTAGAAACTCGCAGCTTTGCATTTCCACCGATCTTAGTACACGATATAACTACAGAAGAGTCAAGTTTTAAATACAACAAATATGGAAACCCGTTGGTCATTTTTGAACGCGATGCTATTGGTCTAATAGGATTCAATGATCTATGCTAAGCTATGCTAAAAGTGATATCACCAGAACAGGAGAACGGCTGAATGGATTTCAAAACGGTAAAAATCAACTTATTAACTCGGGGGGAGTTGGAGAATGAGCCTATTTCCAAAAAAAGTGGAGTGTTCCTTTAAGTTTATGAGTTTGGGAAGAAATTCTGCAGATAATCTTCCTCACTACAACACTATGTTTTCATGCAGAAATTGCAAGGGAATTGGCCCCCAAGTCCGAAAGCAAGCTGAAGGGAATATCCACCACCCGGCTCAACCCACAGCACCATCTCTGGTATGCAGTGCAAATAGGCAGGCATTTTTTCCTCCCCAGCTCCTTTTTTCTTTATTTCTGCCTCAGGCTCTTCATTTTTCTGTCAGCCTATCCTACCCAAAATTTGGCATTAAATGTATAAAAAGTGTGAGAATGGAAATAAAGAAGATTCTCCTATGCACAGTTTAAAAAAAGACAGTCTTGTTAGTGATCCCAATGTACAAATCCTAATCTGTCTGTTCTGTAGGCATCTGGTCTGTGAGGACGCTCTGCCATGTGAAGAAGAAAACAGCCATCCTCCTTTCCGGTACCTTTTAGCATTCCTTCAGCAAGGTGAGTGTCTATGTTCTCCAAGAAGGCGGCATGCAAGCTTTTGACTTCTTTACCCAAAACATATCTGTGGCAACAGCCAGCAACCAACACAGAGGAATGAGATAAGAAATTATATGGTGGCTACAGCATGTGATGACTTGCCTTTGATGGGAAAGAGCTACAAATGGTTAGAGTAGCAGAACATGTGGTAGGCTCAAAGAATAAATTAAATCTGATACATTACAGTATTACACATTATTAGACAAAATAAAGCTTAAGATGGGTGTGATGTTCACCTCCAGAGGATTTATGGTCTGGTTTATAGCCCAGTGAATGTCCCATTCACCTTAGTTTAAGCCGTAATGTGACTCACACATGACAGTTACAGTTCTTTAATGATTCATACACGCTTTCATCAGATCACTCTGTGGGAAATAGGGCTTTCCAGGTTAGCACTAGGACACAAAGGTGTATGTATTAGTGCTTGCTTTTGTTAGGGTCCTGCTGTTATCCTTGGAACCAAACTCTGAGGTCTTAATGGAAAAAGGGAGAGTCGCAGAAAACAGATTTATCTGATTCTTCTTTAGAGAGTGATCCAACTGTGAGCGGCTGGTTCAGCTTTCAAGTGTCCCAGTACCCTGCTGGCAGCCTGACCCCCCCCCCCCCCCCCCCCAAGATACAACACCCCCCCTATTCGAAAGTACTCACAGCAGGCCAGACTTGTGGTGTGATAAGCATTCAGCTGGTGAGACCAAACCCAGCCAATCTTACAGTGATCTTTAAAAAACCAGGAACATCCTGGAACATCAGTCATGCCCTTTCCTCCCACACACAAACTGTTTCATATAGTCGTTTGTGTTTTCAGTTGTGTGCACATGCCAAAATGCTCATTAACACTAACATACACAGGAGATTTTGATGAATAAACACAAAGTACATCTAATATCACAAACAGACATTGTGTTCCTTTTCCTGCAAGATGTTTTTTTTTTATCTCTGTGGGTGGGCAGTGAGCGGAACTGTGCTATCATTTTAGCCTGAACTGTTGTTGCTGAAATGCATCTGATGTGTTTGTATTTTTTTATGAAAGAATGTTTTTTCACTGTTTCTTGCCTGACAGTGAGATCATAATAATGATTTATAATTTGAGCTGTCAAGATTTTTAAAATTAATTTGTACATCATTCGCCTTTGCTTGGTTATGTTACATCTGTGAAGAAAGAGAAGTGTGTCCAGCTATTAATATGCACGTTCGGTGCCATATGTTATTTCTGACAGCTTGTAGCTGTAACTAATGAACAACATTATTAATGCAACAAATTGTTTAAAAAAGCAACCATCTGAAGAATTACTATTACGAGAAACAAACTTCATTGGTTCTTGTGAAAACTTAAATGTATTAAAGTGCCCCTATTATGGATAATGAAAGGTTCATAGTTTGGTTTTGGCAGTCCCCAACAACAGGTTGACATGCATGCAAGGTCAAACACTTTAATTGTCTTATAATATGTGTTTATTTTTACCTTATTTGCTTAACGACTCCCAAAGGGTTCACTCAACAATTCATTTTTCTGAGAAACTTCTTCAGTGGCTGTAGTCTCCTAAAAGCCTCAAAGGCATCAGGGCTAAAGTGGAGAGAACAAAGACACAGGTCTTTAAGAAGTTGTATTCAATTGTATTATAGTTAAAGCATTGAAGACCTACTTCACTTCTCTTGTTGCCCATTGACTAATAATTACAACCAGAAGCTGCAAAATGTGGCATTGTATCAGTAGGGTATGTCAAAAAACTCCCATCTCATTTTCTTCCCCTCTAACTTCAAAATCATCCTACATCGCTGTTTTACCTTTTTTTTGTAAAGGGTGTTTGATGCTTTTCACAGAAATCCGCTACAGTGTTTGAGCGAGGGCGGGTTCAGGTTTTCCCGGGTGTGTGCGTGCAACAAGTGGGCGGCCAGTATGCTAAAGTTTCATGTTGATGCCAATCTTTGGATTTGTTGACGCCAAATCTTTGGATTTGTTTTAAAAGACTTGGAGTTGACTCTTTCTTTTGAGAGACAATAACTTTATACACAGTGCACTTTCAGATTTAAAGCTTTGCAGGATGTTTTTTTTTTCTTTTTTTTTTTCCCTCTCCATTAGAGCTGTGTTACACACTGCATGAAAGGTTATTTTCAAAAATCCATAATGGGGCACTTTAAAGTGACATGGGGAGAAAAAAAACGGTTTGAAGGTTTTCGCACATCAAGCAAGCACTTTGAGCTTACGTTTACCATATTTAAAGAGCTCCTATTATGCTTTTTGAATTTTAGCCAGTGTGTGGTGTGTATGTTTGGGCATAAAAAATATCTACAAAGTTACAAATCTCAAAGTCCACTCCAAAGGAAGATATTTCGTTTTTAAAAAATCCCTTTTCAAGAACTAGAACGAACGGCTCCTTTAGACTACAGCGTTTGTTTTCTGGATGCTATGATGTCACAATGCGGCCCATTAGAATATCATTTAAATAAATCCCACCTACGGAAATTTGAATCGTTCGTGGGTGGGGAGGAACGAGGTGGGGGATTCGCCTAACTTTAGCGATGTAGCATGGACAGCTGCTAGTGGGATGCTTCAGCGAGCCACAGGGTAGCTTGTATAAACGCAAGCATTGACTAAAGTGTCCGCGAACTGCTCCGGTATCCGTACAGTGTAGATTGCTTCACTAGCCTTATGCTGGAGCTGGTTGTAAATAATTAAATAAATTAGCACAATAATGATAATATCATGTATCGGCGATCTTGCTCCAATGTGTTTTTGTAAGAAAAATATCCATATTTAAAACGTAAAAATCACTTTATTCTAGCTTGTGCAGTTGTACATGAATCTTGCTGCTTTAGGAAGGAGTGTGCCAGTACTGAAACGCTGTCTAAGTGGTTCGCCAATTGCAACGCAGTGGGACTGCTAACCAATCACAACATATTTTGTTTTTCGGAAGGCGGACCGAAAGTGGAGCCATTTGTGCCAGCTTGGGGAGAAAGCTATTGTAATAATGTAAATTATGTGGAAAAATAACCACCAAGCATGAGAGAATGTTCTAGTGCACCCTAAAAGAGCATAATAGGACCCCTTTAACATAATCTTGCATAGCCAGACCTTCAGACTGACAGCAAAAAGTCTGACCAAGGACTGTCCAAGAGGGCATATGACTGAAAAGATAAACCAACCAATCACGTAATGTCATGTTTAGGGGTGTGGAAATGTCCCCATAAAAACAGGCCAGTGTATAAAACTCTTGGGTGTATTTTAAAGAGTCTATGCTGCAAACTTTATATATTTCACATGGTTTTGAAAATCCAGCGTTTAGTTGGTCCTGATTAGCTCTTATTGTTAGAGCTGTAGACATGACAGCCATCTTCTTCCATGAGAGGGTTTGGCGTCACAAAATGTTTTTTAGGCAGAACGTTAAAAAATGCAACACACATCTCCTGGAAATCCTGTAAAATTCAACCAATCAGATGATGACCTCGAAACTCCTAAAGTGTTTCCAATTTTGTGTGCCATATGCATCAGATGTTCAGCCAACGATTTATGGGCATGACGTCTGAGGCTGAGACTTTAATTATTATGCTCTATGTGTATGCGTTGATCCACATTTATATTAATAAAATCATCGCAGCTAAACTGGCATAATAACAAAACTGTACTCTGCTAGTTACTTTTTACACTAAAACTTTTACATCTCAAATGCTAGAGGCCAAAACCTTCCATGCTTGAGCTTTAAATAACTGTTGGTGTTGCAAGTTTCTTGTAGGGACAAAATGATCTTACAAGGTCTTCCTTTCTTTTTTCTTAGATGGCTCTTTGGCCTCTGTGAGTGTACTAGCCACCAAAGAAATGCTTTTTCTCCTTGATGAAGACCACCAATGGAGCAAGAGCCAACCTGAGGGCCAGATGAGCAGTGGGGAGGTGACCGTTCAGGAAACTCAGCCAATCAGTTGCGTCAGTTCCATTCATCTGTTCTCATCAGATCCATGCCAGGTGGACCTAAAACTTTATGACGAGGTGTGTGTGTAAATCTTCACGTGTTCTCAGCTACAACACAGAGAAACCAAGAGCAAGTGTCTGAATGATGTAGCTATTTATCATGGCTTTCATATGGATAGAATACATTTTTGCTTTTTGTTTTTGACAGATGGCTAAGAAAGAAAAGACATGGTCTTTACATGCTGAAGATGAAGAGCTGGTACAAGACCTGGTGAACTGGATAACAAATCAATGGGAAACCATGTTTGGGGTCAAGCTGACTACTATCAAGCAGTAACCACTAGCCACAATGGTGAAGAAAAGCACCTACTTTAAATCATGAAGAATCCTGCCTAAACCTTTTTTTAATCTGTATAATTGTCTTTTTGTCTCCATATAAGACCCAAATTCCATTATTACTTTCTTTTGGTTTTGCTTATGTCTCCTCTATATACAAATAGTCCAGTAACAAAACTGTGCAGAGTGCCTTTTTGTCTTTGTCACCAATCAACACCTTATAGCACCTTATAATGCATAACTATGCATGCACAAACAGTTTATTTGTAAATAGATTACTGTAGATGGTATGAATGTGAAAATGAAGGTTTATTTGTATCTCAGGGTGAAAAGTGCTCACTGTGCTCTCAGAAAGGTTCATAATGGGGTTATGCAGGTCACTGGAGAATAACAGGTTTACTTGAGTGTTGGTGTTAATACAATGTTAGTTGTTAAGATACGTTACTGAACTAAAATACCATCCCTCTCTCTTATTTATGAACTGCCTAGGTACACATGATTCTCCATAATGACCTTGGACTTGAAGTATTTTGTGTGTTTTTTGTTTTATAAGAAAACAAGCAGAAATCTAGCTCATAAATGTAAAGTGTAACTGTCGTTTTTCTCCCAATGTTCTATTCTAGCACTTGTATAGAGAGCGTAAAAACATAATAGTCACAGGCAAAAGAAACCTCAAACAGCTGTGAAGAAAAAAAATAGTAATTTGCTAAGTCATTTGTGTCATTTATATGTTCTGCACTTTTATTTCTTTATAATTGCATGAAAATAAGTGAAATGGCTTTGTTTTATAAGTACACGTGGTTAACAAAGTTGAAAACATATTGTCATTCAGTGTATTTAATGTGTATTTATTCATGTTTGTACTGGTCTGTCTCCAGTGGGAAATCATAATAACTTTTATTTTTGTAAACACAATAAACTCTTTAAATATTACACAGCTTTTCAGTATGTTCAATAGATGACAGAGGGAGAGATCTAAAATCTAAAAATGAATTGGTAATTATTTTTTGGTACATTTCAAATTATTCCAGCATGAAAACAAACCAGTCATTTTCTGCTGCATTTCTGTTCTCTTCTTTATGAGCTCACTTTTTCTAAGGTGATGTATTAAAATTTTTAGACTCTTTTTTTCTTTCTTTCTATATATTTTATTTTATTATTTTTGCACTGCTGTTCCAATACTTCTTATTGATGTGTATACCTGAATCTAAGATTTTTTCCTCTTACACTTTCTCTTTCTGTATGTTGTAGAAGTGTTGCAGCAATTAGTCTTGTGATCTTTTCGTATGCTTGCTGACTGTGAAGTGTAAAATCACTTTATTCAATGTGTTGCCAAATTTTATGACAAAAAGACTCCACAGTAGAAATCAACACATTATTAACTTTACAGTTATTTTGAATACAATCAAATTAGTAATCTGTTTTTTTTTTTCCTTCAACATTATTATGAGCTGTATCAGATACATGGTAAATAAATAGGCCTACATTTATAGAAACACACACACAAAGAC